>NC_072465.1:8247052-8427052 GCF_027596085.1 Anoplopoma fimbria
CTGACGGACTTCTGTTGACCAAATGTATGGACCCATAATCTAGTAAACTTCATTTAATGACTGTTCATTTAAAGTAAATGTGCTGTCTGTGTGGGAGAGATAGAGTTAGACCTGCAGTGTTGTAACTAAGCTTGAAAAATAAAACTTCTAAACACTTCCACGAAATGTGTCTTTGAGTTTATGGAGGAAGATTTTAGAGGAAGTTCTTAAGTATCAAGCACGATGAGTATCAAGAGTAGTGTAATCTATTATCTGTAACCAAGCAACCAATGTACTTCCTGTTTACACCGGCACGCGCATGCCCAGTGTACGTGAATAGTCACGAGATATTTGTCTGGACGCACATCATTTCGAAAACGATACTGAAACGCATTATGGACGGAGATCTTAAAACCCCGTTTTCATTTGAAAATGTGGACATGGCCTTAGGCAAAGGTTTGTTTTTGTTTGATTCTTAAAAACTTACAAGGTTAATTTCAAAATGGCTTAAGGCCTCAAACACTGCCTGAACTGAATACAACAGAAGTCCTGTTAATGATGCTCTTGAAATGTAAACCATGATGTCTTATATTACACAAAATAACATACAATGACACATAAATGAGGGTTTTGAACAAAAACTATACATTGTCTAGTCTTGTGGCTGCATTGCATTGTGGTCAATGAAAAAACTAGATTGCAAACTATAGTGGGATGAAACCTCTCCAACACAGTACATGTGTTCTTATTGTATTGCAAGGAGTCGCTGTATTATAACTAAATATAGTTAGTGCTGGTTTTTGTTCCTCCTGTTGTAACACATTTTGTCAAACAACTCACTCAAACTCCGCCTCGACTCAAAAAACTGAAGCGCGCTCATATCACTGTCATGCTGATTTATTTAAATTACAATTTGAGAGAGGGTAATCATATTGCAATTTTATGCCTGGCATATTTGAAGATAATGACATTGTTACAAATAACATAACCACGTCTCATTTAAATGATAATTTTGTGTCATTGTGTATTTTTCTCTGCACGCAGGGGGCCGGGACAAGCCAATGTGGGTCATTTGAATTTAAGGCATTTAAATGACAAAGGGATGCTCACACTGGGACGACGCAAACGGCTTTGTTCAGTTTTGTCTCATTTAAGTCAAAAGTCTTTCATCAGCTTTTCGACTTGATGAACGACGGAGCAGCTCCGGGCGGGCTCTACTGTATGCCGATGCGCCAACACAGTGACAAATGGCCGTGGGCCCGGTGACTACAAAGCACAGTAAACAGAGCCGGAGCTGCCGCCGCCTCACACAGCCGAGCTTTCCACAGGGCTTCCTCGCACATCATTCATCTCCTTCGTGGCTTGATGAAACTGTAGAGAACGCACAATAAAGATGGCGTATTAGTTCATACTGTACGCCGGTGGACACAGTTGGGTTTTTTTTTTGAGTCCTCTCTGAATTATGGCCTTCCTGCACTGCAGTTTTCCTGCCTTAGATCAATATGGTGGCATTTATATTATGTGATGTTATAGGTTTTAATCAAGGAAACAGTTATGAGGAGCAATTCATTTAGAATTCGGCCCAACATTGGACATGTTTTAGCTGTTACTGGCATTTCAATGTTTTTTGATATCTTTATTGCCTGTGCCTGAATTATTACCTGAGACATATTTTATTTTGCATTATAATTAAACTCAAGGTAAAAGAAAAAAACTATTGTTTTCAACCAAAGACAAAAATAAATGGATGATATGCGTTTAAGCACTCAGCACAGGGGGAGTCAAATGCACAGACATTTCGTTCAACTTCTTTCTAAGTCTTTTAACCTATGTCTGCAAGAAAGAGCCATCAAAGGCAATTGAGAATGAGATTCTCAGAGCAGAGGTTCTTCAGACATCTTCAGGGCTGAGTTATTTGTTGTTTGTCATTTAAGAGAAAAATAGATTTTTTTACATGAAATGTCTCAAGTCAATACAAACAAGGAATTTGACCTGTCTCCTCTCCTGTAACAACCTGAACATTACATATTTCTAATACTGTGGGTTGGTCTGTATGTTCCACACAGGGTTCAGACCAACCCAATCCCATTCCAAACTAACATAACGAGGCATTTTGGTCAGGACCCTTTGCCGTCACATGTTAACGAACTGTGTAGTCCCACATGTCAGGCTATGACGTGCCACTACAGTAGCGGATTTGAACATGTGGTAAACACGCTGAATTCAAACAATACTACTTAGTTAGGTTTAGGAAAAGATCATGGTTTGGGTTAGAAAAAGAACGTTTGTTGTGCATGTTAAGTCTACGTTAATTAAGCAGTCAATGTAAACAAGTCACCGCTGACTTTTGGTTTCATATGGGACACAAACATCGGGCTACTACGTGTTTATTTAAACCAGCCATCCACCCCGACATCCTTCCTATGCAGAACTTAACCCTTCCAGAGAGCTTGCTCTGAACTTCAAATATTTCCGCGGTTGGATTTACATTGGAGTTACTTCACAGCCAGGTCTGTTCAATCGGCAATCTTTGGGTCTGAAATGTGAAGTCAACAATGAAGTGCCTTTTCTAATGGCAAACAGGGGGCAACTCTCTGGTTGCAAAAATAAGTCTGATTGTATAGAAGTCTATGAGAAAATGACTCGTCTTCTCACTTGATTTTTCAAGTTCAGTAAACTTATGGTCCCATTAAGAATAAATTAGACAATAAAGCAGAGTATGGTTTAGGGCGGGGCTACCTTGTAAGTGACAGTTAATTTAAGTAATAGGGACCTTTTTGGTCACCTTCAAATTTCTCATTATGCATTCTGTATAACTTATATCCAACCTCTCCCCACCCATGGTTGCAAAAAGATGGCAAAGGCCAAAAAACATAGATGCCGTTGACGGTTACCCGAGATTGCGAAGGCCAAAATATCGAACTCGAGGCTTCAAAGCGGCAAGCCAAGAACTAATGGGTGACGCCATAGTAACTACGTCCCCGTCTTTTATACAGTCTATGGGTGCGTCTCTAACAGACAGTTATCGGTTGTCTTGTGGGAGGGTATCAGTCTCTGAGATCCGTGACAAAGCATTAATAGGCTATTGGATGCCACAGGAATAAGACAGGGCTGCAAATGTGGTTGTTTTGTATGTGTCGGTTTTGGATTGTTGTTAACTATGGTTTGGGTCTCTGTGACATTTTCAATAAGTCATTCTAAAGACACTTTCATCTCGAGGTAAATACTATGTATATTAGTTTTTTGGGCTGATTTTTGGTGAAAGGCAAATAGACTAAACCATGAAACTGAAGGAATGTTGCTAACTGAATTAAAGACGCAACCTGACAGTTTTGTGTTTTTGTTTTTTTAATCACTGCCAGACCATATGGTTAGTGCTTCCATTATTGTTGCACCCCTTTATTGCTCAGAAAATAAGTTTGATGCCAAAACATTTGTCCTCTAATATTGTACTTGTTCTTTTTTTTCATGTTTGTTCCTAAAAGCAGTCCGACAAACTTTGACAAACACGCTTTATAAATAAATTTGCCCTGACCGCAGCCATTGTTGCTAAGCAACCCTTCTCAGAAGACTTCCACCATAGTACGTCTTGCCCAAAAGAGACAAACAGACCGACAGGAGTTTGACTGAAACAAACCATGTAATATAGAAACAAACACGGAGATGTGGGGAAGTGTTGTGTTCTCTCTCCGCCACAGCCGCTCTACAAATGAAACGCTTGCCAGGAGGCTTAAGTCAACTCAGCTGGTGGCACAGATGCTGTCCATTCCCTTCAACTCAGCCGCCAATGCATGGAGCTCCAAACTCTCTGTGAAGCCAATTTCAAAATGGAGAGCTGTGATTCCAGCTCAGGCTCTCTCCCAGATGCCCCTCAATTGTTGCACTACACAAACTCAGCAGAACCCATGTTATGGAAACTTTCATTTCAGTCTCTTCGTACGTTTAAAACAGACCGTGTTGTGTTTGACATACAAAACACATCAAATCTAATGACATGTGGAATATCTCTGCGAGAATGACACTTAATTAGAAGCATAATTGCATCATTGCCTCAAGATGAACATAAATCACAACAATATTGTTATGATTAAATGTCTATTAGACGGGTGTATTCACCAGATAATCACTGCCTGCAGGTTGAATGAAATGAGGTTAATTAGAAGGCCACTGGAGAATGGAAATATAAAAATATATCTGAACTTCACAAGTCATGATGTGTTGTTCAAGTTGGGCATAATGGAAATTTCACTAACTTTGGACAAGCAATTGGATTCTGAAATGGTGTAGGAGGAAATATCTGTTGTTGGATTTGATTGATCCAGAGCTGTAGAGTTGTAAGCAAAATGGACTGACATGGGCATTTTTGCTCCATCAGATCTCAACAAAGATAGAAGATCGTGGTTATTACATTATGATTAAGGTCTGGTAAGGTTTAAAAAAGTAAAAAGGCCATGGTTAAGGTTATGAATAGATTACCTTCACGATTGAAGGAAACCTTGTCAAGCTCTAGCATAGCCATATATAGAAATGAACCTTTTTGTAAAGGGTGGGACATAAACCATGTTACCCAGTGTCATGCTGTGTGGACTCCATCAGGACTGCCCATTGTTCTGATGGCCAATTATAACAGAACCTCCATTGTCCAAAACATGTTCCATTGGTCCCTACGCCATTGGACCATTTGAAAAACAGCGTTATCTCAAAAACAAAGCCCATTGCCTCTTATTGGATAATACTCCTTTACTTTGTTGGTTGGGTCGGTTAGATCTTGACATGAGGAGGTAGTTTAGTTAGGGTAAATATATTGGGGTAAACCAATCAGAGGTAGAGAAGGGTGGGTCATGCCTTCGCCATAGAAGGAAAAAAACCTGGGAAGTCTGATGAAGTCATTATGCATAATAATTAGCCATGTGCTTCGTTTTGTTGCAGGGACTACAGTTATTTTCTGAGCACTTTTAGATGTACGGCCTGATGTTGGTGTTTTATTCAAAAAGTTATCAATGATTCAGAAGCTGTCTGTCCTCAGAAACAACAGCTGTCAATTATTTGTCTGCACACAGCATTTGTTTTCATTTCCTAACCTCCACAGGTTGGTAGTGAGTTGCTGCTCTGTGAACAGAAAAGGACAATGAGTTTCTGGATTTACATGAGAGAAGGCGCCAAGCAGCTTAAAAACCTGTGAAAACTCTGCATAAACGTGCCTGTAGATGTGCAAATAACATGGCAACACACTCACTTCTGATCACTGGGGCCCTTTTTTTCCATTTAGACCATTTTTGGTTGTTTTTTTAGTAAGTACCAGTATTCATAAGTACTGCTGCACTGTACAGTTTATTCAGTGCCAATGCTCAGTGCTTAATCAGCCAGTAGTGTGCTACATGTAGCGAGGCGGAGAGTAAGGTGTGAAGGTTGAGGTGATGAATAGGTGTGTTCAACAAGTTTGCATCCTATAAAACAACGGTACCGACTGTTGACTCAAACAATAGGCAGGACAGGAGGAAAAACCAACCCATGGCAATATGTTATTTCTATTATTTTGCGCTTTTCATGATTTTTCTTTTTACATTTTTATTCTGTAAGTCTTGAAATCTGAAGCTTGAGAAGTCCTTTATAAATATCAATATCATAAATGCTAGACTAGTTGCTACTAGTGGCTACTCTCTTAAATAAGCAGTAAAAAAAAGCCCTAAAAGGATTTCTTAATCTAAAGGTCGTCGGGCCATCATTTTCCCAGGAGATCGCATCCCGCTGGGCAGAATTGCATAGTGAAAGCAGGCCTTATAGGGGACCAATTTTAACCCTGACGGTGTCATTATTTATGATCATTATTTATGATCATTATTTATGATTGCGCAAGCATACTTATTAATAATAAGTTTAAGCAAATAACTTCTCTATTGCCACTTTTATATATAAATAGGACAGGAATTTATTGTGAATAGCTCTGCGAGGGACCATCAATGGTAGCCTACAAAAGACACTATTCCTGAGGACAAAAAGTCTAAATAAACAATGCTTTGGAGAGAGTACATCTACTTTTTCCAGAACAAGAGCGCTCAGCTTCCCCACAGTGTCATTTTTCATTTTTCTTATCTCCTGCACCTTGAAGGCTGCCACAGAGGAGAAGTCTGCAGCGCTGCGCTCCAGGAAGGCTTCAGTGGTCTCCAGAGAAAAAAATCTTCGTTTAGTATTGAACAGTCCAGTAACCATGTCTTTGAGCTCAGTCTGAGGCCACTGCCTCCTCTCTCATACTTCCAATTGCAAGTTTTCTTATGGGGAGAGGTATTGCATTTTCTCAGTATCTCGGCAGACATCAATGCTTTTTTCTCGACGGCGTCTGGGCTTTGAATTGCTCGCCCACAAATGTCACAAATTGAAATTCTCGAGGATCTGTTGACAGTCCACTCGGGAAATAGAGAAAGAAAAAATGAAGGGGAGAAAGATTCGTCAGGGCTGTTTAGTGTTTTTATGCAGCTGACACTGGGGAAATGGGAAACGCCTTATTTGCTGCGGGGTGGGATTTTGCTTTTGCTGACAATTTTCACAGTTTGGAGTTCTGCACATCTAAGTAGAGCCTTAAACATTTGATGAAAGCAGAAAAAAAGCAATTGCCACTGTCATCTGCAAAATGGGATTTGTGATATATAGGCAGCTATTTCCTATCCACTGTCTCTGACTTACAGTATACGTCTGGCAACGCAGCCTGTTTAATCGCAGCATGAACTCCACATACCCACAAGGCTTTATCCAGGAAGAGCTCTGCGTTTTTCCTGATCGTCTCTGACAGTTTCGAGAGTGGACGTGTAAAGCAACTTTTATTCTCCTGTTGTGTCTTGTGGAAAGCCCCAGTGGCTCTCTGCATTTTAGTGTGTCATCTCAAGTCCTCTTGGCAATGGCAGAGGGAAAAGGACAAAAGAAAGAGGATCAAAGACATTTACCCTGCATTCACACTGTCCATTCTACGTGCCCTTTTTTCAGCATGTGCATGAATACGTTTCCAGGTCTTTGGAAGAACCCATTTCTTGTCAAGTGTTGTATTGAAGGTATGGAGAAATGAGCTATGTTGTCATTAAAGGTCCGAGTACTTCTTGTGCGAACCAGTCACTTTTATTATTTGTTACTAAAAGAATATTTATCCCTTTTCATTGGAAAGTTCTCTTCCTGTGCCCCACCATTTTTTTCCTGGAAAGAAGTCAAAAGTAGCAACAACAAATGTTAAAGCTTCGGTTCTTAATCCCTGCTATGTTGTGTCCAGCAGTGAAAGGGAGCATAAAAAAAGCCACAGCTTTATAAACCAAGAACTGCTTGGCCCCTGAGCACACACGTGTAAGGACCTTGTATTCAATACGCATGCAACCCGAACATCAATGACCTTGACCCCGTTCGGCAAAATGTTACTCATCACTCATGGTGCCAGTCGCAAATGTTTCTTAATGGAGTCCTTGGTGGTCAGAGGGGTCTCTGCTGCTGAGTCACTCCAAGCGGATTATGAAATATCCTGTATATAATGTTATTTTTCTTTATTGGAGCAGTTCTAGGAGTGATCAAGATAAGAAATGGGGCACTTTATAGGTGTTTTACTAAATGCATTTTGCTTGGCGTTTGCTTCTGTGGGTGTTGTCTTTAAAGCTCAGCTGGGGTTTAATTACTGTAAATTGTGGCCCATGAACCTCTGGAGGGATTTCTTCTGTTCCCGTACTGATTGCCTTGTACAATAAGCAGAGACAGAGAGACTCAGAGCCTTGAGTCTTAACATCAAATAGTGGCTGTAAAATATGACTTATTAACTGATTTCATTTATTTGTTTGATGGCTTTTTGTTTTTCATATTTAGGGCTTTTCATTGTGACAAAAATGCACGTGGACTCAACAAATCAAGGTTTCAGCGCACACCTGGATAGACGCTTACCAGATGACATTAAAAACAAAGAGGAGCTAACTTCACATTCTGCATGATGCTTCATCAAAATGCTTTGCAGTTGATAAAGTGCTACAGGGATAACATATTTTTGTAGGCCAATCACAAAAGTTAGCATCACACTGGTTCCCTCGAAAAAAGCCACTGAGATTTTTCCATTGGATTTTGAATTATTTCATTAAATAAGCTCTGTGGCAAACAATGGTTTACGATAATTACACATTTTCTTCAGCAAGATCATCATCACAAGTGAACACCACTTTTATGATTTTTGAAGCATGAATGCAAATGCTTAAAGTAAAGAGTTCTTACAAGCTAATAAACTAACTAGACCACGGTCCCATGACTTCACTCCACCACCACCAAGATTAAGGCAAACTAGTGTTTAGCGTGATTTTGTTTTGAAATCTCATCCAGCCACTTATAAGCAATCGACTTTGAAAAAAAAAGCTACAATTATTTCTGGGTTTAAGGACTCTATTGGAATTGAATGTGCCTTTGAATAATCAGGTGCTGAATAGCAGAGAATGAAACAGGTTCACATTCCCCAAAACAATTGCACTTCAAAAAAAATCACAATTACCAATATAAATTAGGTATTTACATTACATGTCCATTAGATAATGAGATAGAATTAATATCAGAGTGCAACAAGGAATTAATAGATCCAGAATCCAATAATTTACATAAGATACCATGAATAACATCAACTCACTTTGCTTCTTTGGTATTATTGTTCATTGACAATTTATAGTTTTAATGAGATGATTTGAAGCATCGTCCAACTCAACCATAAAAACATATGATGTAGGTGATCAGTCTTTCTCAAATTTAAACCTCAGTAGCATATTTTCTTTTTTTTTTAACTTATAGTTTGCACCTGACTTTTAAATCAGTCTTTAACATTGTTAAATGCAGTGTTGAGGACAGTGGAGGCCCAACATGGTTTTTGGTGATGGTCTCTATTGTCGCTGTTTTGGAGAGCAGACAGCAGGGTAAGGACCTAAATGCAGATAATGGATGAGGAGACGGAGGAACAATGCAATGATTTATTGGAAGTGGCTTACAGGCTTAGAGTCCAAACAACAGGCAAGAAACAGCAGGCAAGGTCACGGCAAACAGGTAACAAAACAACAAAGAGAAGATGAAGACGAACCGACAAAGAACAAAGGAACCGTGCCGGAATGAGTGGAGGGTAACAAAATAAAAAACAAGAATGAAAGACATTAAACAGAGGAAACACCTGACATTTAAGAGCAGGGCAAACTATGACATTTATTGTAATGGCAATGATAACAATGTCCTGAAGTTGATAGGGTTGTTCTTATTAATGTTGCAATGACACATTTATAATTGAGAAGGCTAGAGAAAATGCCAAATGCAGGTATAATGGTACAAAGAGAATACTGCAAACCTATACATTTACTGTGACTTTAACTCAATATACCCTAGTGTGTATTTTTTCAATAAAACTGTATAGTCTACTCAATTATCTGGTAATTAAGTAGATTTGTACAATGTTTGCACCTTTCTTTCATTTTTAAACTAATTCTGCGACAACACGCAGCATAAGCTGTTGAGAGATTAAAGACTATACAGCAGTTGGTTAAAATGTTATATGAAAGATTATGAGTCAAAAAAATACATTTAAATCTCTTATATTTTTGCTCACAGTGTCAACAAATTGGCATCAGATCATCCAGTCGTAACAGTTATCTATGGCACGTGTGTCTGGCGTATGATAACTGCAAATACCGCAACCAATTTCACACATACCACATGGGCCTTCCACCAGCACAAAGTGTTTCATTTCCATTTCATTTCTTTCAGGTATTCATGTTATTGCAGCTGTCAAATCCACGCTTTCACCAATTGTGGCAACACTTAAACCACCTGGAACATGGTTTTGGAATTGCTAAAAAAGCTTTCCGAGTGCGTACAGGGACAGGCTGTCAAAACACAATACTTGCTATCACATCATGTACACTGAACTTCAGAAAACCCATTTAAAGAGGCAGTATATGGAAATGATGTGCTGAAGGTTACGAACACATTGAGTGGAATTGATTGCATCATGAAAGTGGTAACATGATCCCTTGTTAATACACAAGACCTGGTTGGGATTGGATGTATATTGAAAAAAAAAGAAATGCCAGAGGTTTTCACTTAGGATGATGCTGCTGTTGTTTTCCTTATTTGAGTAAGCAAGTTTGGAACTGTTGGTGAACTCTTGATATTAGAGGAGCGGTTCCATAGAGGTAGAGCAGGTTGCTCCCCGTCTTTTTAAAGATGCAAAGCGGAGATCAAAATGTAAGAAAGAATCTGAAGATTAACTGGTTGAATGAACCATTACAAAATCTCAGTATAACCTGCTAACCTGTTATTGGCCAAAACACGTAAAACAATGCCCCAACGGAAGAAGTCCTCCCTAACCAATCAACATCCAGAATACAATATATATTTTCCAAGCAGTGGATTAATATAGTGGAATATTAGAACAGAACCTTTTTGATACAAAAATACATTCAGTATTTAGAAAATTTTCAACAGGGTCCAATATTCCTTTATTCAGATTTGCGTTTCCCTATTGTTATCGAGCAGTTAGCTAGCAACTTGTGTTAGCCAACCCAACAGCTTGTTGTAACAGCTCTGAGGGTAAGCTAAGTGTATTGGATTGGGGGTCTTCTGCACTACACTTACCCAGGATTGAATGCGAGTATCGGTGACAGACTGCTCCATGGCATGGCACAGTTTCCACTGTAAGGTACTGGATGCTGCGTCCCACCTTGGTGGACTGACCGGCCCCTAGTGACACATAACACACTCACAAGGGTCATTCTCATCCAGAACTGGCAGTGATTGTTTTTAGGAAACCCCTGTAAGTCATAATTTTACTGTTTAATAAGTAAGTAGAGTTAACCACACTTTCTCACTACATCTCCATATAAGAATAGAGCCATATCTGCCTAATTTCAAAGAGATGTATCTCTATTACATAAGTAGTGGCATATTGGAAGAAGGTCTGGATGCTTTCTCATGAATGCCTAATAGTAAACAAGGCTTAGGAAGTGTCCTTCAACATTATAAATATATATTACCCTGCCAATCTCCCGATGCAGAATTTGTTTAAAGACAAACTGGGCACTCTCTGATGAATATTCAGAAATATATATATATATTTATATATTGGCATCCTCCTCACACCAAGACATTGTGGCATGGATCTTTAAGATACTTATATTATTATGAGAACATGTGGTGTTAGATATAGATTTAACAATAAAAAACTTTTTGGGTTGTTTTCTTGAAAGATGTTGAGAAATATGTAAAACTAATTTACAATTCAACTGACAAAAAGGCTATAAAGACACGTTTATGTTTGTGTTTAATAATGTTTTTTTACCCCTGGCTATTTTTTTATTGCTAAATTTGTATAGTGTCCCTGTAATCTGAATGTTTTTTTAATAAATCTAAAATGAAAGTAAAGCTAAGTAGCCAAGTAGTGTAAAATAACAGGTTGTCGTGGGTTGGTTTTCCTCCTGTCCAATATTTTGACTCATCAACTGCTATTGATGGTCCATGGCTTATGGTCTGGGTGAATACTTGATTCTGATTGGATGCAGGTTATTTCCTGATAAAGGACACATACTAAGTACTTCCAGTAGTAGCACTAGCAGTACCGACATTTTTTTGCCTCCACCTTATCCAAGTTGATGTTTGTGCCAAATTTGAAGAAATTCCTGCAAGTCATTGCTGAGATATTGCTTTCATGATGATGGGGCAAATTCCTTTCCTCAGATATTACGTTTAAAAGAATGGTACCCGCAGACAGACAGAGGACGGAGGGACAACCTGAAACGTAATGCTTGTGACCACAACTTTGTCACCGCGGCAGAGGCTTAACACACCTAAATATCTTATTCAAAATCATGAGCTTAGTCCTTCAGTGCATCAACCTCTAAACACCACAGGATGGGGACTTTACAATAATGATGAAAGACTGGGCCGGGACCTTGGTCTCTCAGATGCAGTGACACAAAATGGGTCGGTTTTTGAAACAAAAAGGTAATGTGGTAGACATCCCTGCACCAGTTAAAGCTCCAAAGCGTGTTTTGAGGAAATATGACCCTGAATACATTCAAAATGAATTCATAATGGCAGGCAGTGATGAGTGAGGGTAAGCAGAATATTTGCATTGATCATTATAGCTGAGTGTGGCATACCACATATTTGCAGCACAGTTCTTTGTGGTGGTCCTCGGATCAATCATCAATCAGAAGTTCGCCTTAAGATACAAAAGGTTAAGAACAGTTGTGCTTTTGTATATTCACTTGGTTTGACTGGGAGGTACAATTGTTGGTTGTTGGAATAAGACTATATACGTAGATATGCAACTGGGACAAATGTAAATAACGCACTGTTTAAAGAAAAAAAAAACAGTTTTTACTTTTTTTACTTTTTTTTAGAGGTTTATTAATTTTATTCTCTCATCTTCACTGGGACGTACAATTGTGGGTCATCAGCATATAGACGTATATAAAGAAATGTTATAGTGATACATACATTAACTGTTTTCGCAGAACAGCACATTTTCATGTTACTAGACTTTTCTATTTCTGATGAGGAAAATTTCTATGATACTTAGTACAATCATGTTCAGGTAAGTTCAATAAAGACATAACATATGTCTTTGAGGCTTTTATGTAGACATAAGAGAACATTTTAGGCTGTATTTTCATTTTGGTATCATCACACGTTGAGTGCAGACATGCAGAGAGACGTTCAGTTTTCAACTATTTTTATCAGCTGTTTTATAAACCAGCTTCAATACCTTGCAGAGCCCAAGTGATCTCATGGTAAGGTCTTCAATATGTTAATTTATTTGTTGTCTCTCACAAACTGATTGAAGTCTTTCCTCAAAGGTAAAAGTCATCATAAATGGCAGCTTACAATGTAAATATAAAACAATTTGAATGTTTAGTTATGTTTATATTAACCCACTGACCTTTTTAAATTCTGAAGGAAAACAAACAGAAAATAAGCAGATGAATTGTTGTTTTCCATCAGCCATTTCTAAATGGCTGTAAAAGGTATCAATTGTTGAATAAAGTCTGATGAAAAATGAACAATTTAACAATAGCTTAAAGGTGCTCGACAGGCAGGAATGTGATCAGGAATTTAACTAAATTAAGGAAGATGCCACTTTATTTGAAATCAGTGGCTGTAACATGTCCACAAATGACTATTTCTACCAGATTTTAATAAGTGATTTGCTTTTTAATTGATATAACTAGATCACACCAATTTAAGTGTTATTTATTTCTGGCCCCGAAACAAAGACTTTCGTATAAAAATTAAATGGGATACCTTTAATCTGTATCAGAAGGTTAGTATTGTATCCCTTCCCTATATCGATGATTATATGTCAGTGTTAAGATCTTGGAGATTCAAACAACTTCTGATCCTTTTGCAAAAGGCCAAACACTCTTGGTTCAGATGGAAAGAGGAGAAGAGTGGACACACTGGAGGCCAGAGGGAAGAAGGATTGCAAGGCCATTGAAAGGGGAGTCTGTCCAGCAGACCTTGCTGGTGAAGTGGAATCCTCACCGGTAAGGTCCAGCAGACCTTGATGGAGTCCCAAGAGACGCTGGATGCACCCATAAGGAGTCCCAGTCCCACCAAGTATTCAATGAGGAAATGGGAGGATGTTGATCCAGCTGGTATCAAAAGGTCAGTGTTATATCGCTTCCCCTTATTGAGGATTTATTGTTGAGGTAAGGATTCTGGTGATTTGTACAACTTTCTATATTTATGCAAAAGGCCAGACAGCCTTGGTCCAGACAGAAAGAGGACAGGCAAACATAGATGGCAAATGTTTTTCTGGTGCGAGAAGAAGAGAAAAAACAGAGCAAGTACTATAAACAGGAGAGGCAAAGGGAAGTCTGGACAGGGTGTGGAGATTACAATAAAGAGAATTACACAATTTGTAATCTGGGCAGTCACACAGAATGTTCCAGTCACAATAACAATAAGACCTGGAACGAAGGGAGACAAAAGGCGGACAGGGAACTGACAGACGCAGGTAAGTTCTTTACAGCAAGTAAGACCTGTTTTTTTATTTTCCAATTTGTCTCAATCACAGTGATTACATCTTGAATTTAGAGATTTTTTTTCTGTGCAGCCACCGAGAATGCTCTGTTGACACCGTGAATAACACCTTAAGAGCGAGGAAACAAAAGGGAAAGTGGGGATGAGGTGCTGACAGACGCAGGGACGTTATTTTAGACCAACACTTGGGACTCATTTGTTTTTGCAGCTTTTCACAAAACATCTTCAGATTTGGTTTATAATAAACTTGTAATGGCTTTGCAAGACTCTGCAATTATAAAGAAATTCAACTTTTTACTGTTGCTTTATTGTTTTTTGTTGTTTTCTGTTGAATAAGTTCTAATTGCACATGTCATTCTATGACAAAAATGTAAATGCCCGACTAAACAAGAACAGCGCTCCTGCTTCCTGTTGCTCTTGAACCTTCTCGCCAAAGGTAGCAGCATTTTGAGCTTAAACCACAGGTTAAAGGTTAAGAATGAACGTTAATGCTCAGTAATGACAAACAAATTCAGGAAATATTAGGCTTGTCTCCTCAAAAATAGCAATGTGTTTGTAGTTTAAGTGCTGATTAACTAAAGCATAATTCAGTTTTTGTTACAACAAATCATATTTTTGTTGTTTTGTACCATTGTTTCTTTGCGTATGCACTCACCTGATTTCTGGTGGCATCACAACTACAAAGTCCAACCAGGCTGGATTCACAGGTGGTCAGGTGCTCAAACAAAATAATAACAAACTGAAAGTTAAAACAGATTATTTAAACCGTTAAAACTGGAGTTGATTAGAAATGTCAGTAATAATCCCTTGTTGCAAAGGAAAACTCTAGACCCATGTTTGAACAACTAATTTAGTGACATTCCTAAATAATCTAATTAAAACTGTAATTCACAGCAGCTGGGACAAACTGCACATGTTACTTGTTATTCAGAGATGATGTGAAATCACAACAACTCCCATTCAGCCACTGGCAGTTAAAATAAAAATAATTAAGTAAATATTAACAATAATATTTACTTAATTAAAAAGGACGTTAGGCTATAATTGAACCTCACTAAGGCTGCACGTCACCAACACTTAGCTAAAGGCAGACTGGTGTTTTGCATGATGACATTTTGTGATATCATTAATTTACTTTGAGCAACAGCTTTTTTATAAGACTAAAAAAAGTAAAAAAAACTTCAAAATTCACGAGAGGGATATTTACTGACGTATTTTAAGTGGTAAAACAAAGGCTGAGCATCTCTTACGCTTGTGCTAACCACAGACCTTATTTCAGGCCTCTACTTAAAAACCCATTTAGAAAACATTGACTTCGAGATGAGGGAACCATTGCAAACTCCAAAAAAGCTAGCTAATTTCTTGGTTTAAGGACTCATTACTGAAGCACTATGTATTGCTGTGGATGATTTAACATTGGAATTACTTGAAAGCCCAGTTCGTCTCTCATACAGACTCTAAAGGGTGTGATGTGGGTTGTTATCAGTTGCAGTGGAAAACTTTTGTATTTGAGGCTCGGTGAATGAGACCAGGCTGTCAAAACGGTAAAGAAAAATATATGAGAGGGATCTGTTTAGTCAGTAGTGTAGAGAGTGGAAAAAAAATCGAAGTAAAACAAAAACACAATGCAGAGATGTGTAGTGAGGAAATCTGCCCACCAAAGTACTGCACACTGGTCTCAGGTGTATCCCATGCTGCTAATTACGCTCCAATCAGGTCAGCAGCCGAGGAGAGAGAAAACATAGCAACAGGAAAGCAACCTAGCAGAGCGGCTGTTTGTCATTTTCATTTCATTTCTTTCAGGGATTCATGTTATTGAAAGTGTCATCCATGTGCTTTCACCGGTTGCGGCGACACTTTAACCACCTGGAAGATGGCTTTGGGATTGCTTAAAAAAAAAGACTGTTTTTGGCTTTTTGAATGCATACAGGGACTGGCTGTCAAAACATACCACTTACTATCACATCATGTAGACTGGACTTTTGCACATGGCATGAAAAGCTCATTTTCATACAGAAAATCGGTAGAAGGGGTGTGCATGGAAATTATGTGTTAAAGGTTTTGAATATGTTGTGACTGCATCATGAAACCCCCATCAGGTGGATGCTGCTGCTGTTTTTCTTATATGTGCTAGCAAGTTTGGAAGTCTTGGTGAACTCTTTATATGTAGTAAAATATTATTCCAAAAGGGTGACACATAATTTACCTGAATTTACAATACAGCCCAAAAAAACATAACTAAACTCTTCTAATAAAGCAATGTGTTGACTTATTTAAACATTGTTTATCTAAAGCATTATCAAATTTTTTGGGCAAGAAACACCAGTGATAAGACAATTTAACGGATTGCTGACTAGTTTAAACCAATCATCAACATTTCCCATTTAGCTGATCATAATAACAGTTTTAATTTAACGATTTAATTGTGGCATTAAGATTTAATTGGACAACTAACGATTTTTATCTAGTGGGACTAAGCAGTTAGTGTTGAGGCTAACCGTTTTGGAATAATAAGAAAATGTTGGAAGTTTTCTCTTTCTTTCCAATCTATCGACAGAATACATCAGATAAATTTAACCTGTCAATTTATTAAAAACCTGTCCCTTACCCTGCAGGACTACTCAATGCATAAATTGATGACAGTGATAAAAAAAACACACAATGTAAAGTCAAAATTTCAACTTTGCTCGTTCCATTAGTATTTATTGACTTTTTTGTATGATTAACACTTGGATCTTCAAATTTAACCCATATTATACAAACTGCAAAATATTTTATTTACTCACTTTGAGATAAAAAAAAAAAGTGGCAGGGTGTTGTTAAGACACTATCCAACCTGTTCTTACTCAATCGTGAAAATCATGAATAACTAGACAATTTCTGAAGTCATTTTGCATGCTATCTTTTTATTTTCCGTAATCATTTTAAGCCAACCATAATGTTATTTTCATTACCCTAGATAACTATTTTATGTGGCCACAACTGTAACCGTAATCGTAGTTCTTTAACTTAAACATAACCGGGACAGTTTCACATGGAGTTAACTGGAACACAAAAAGTTGTTTTATATTGACAACACGTGGTGGAAAATTAATCGTGAAATAGTTTAAAATTTGGAAACTAACAAGCGGGATACCCTTAAAAAGTGGCATGCTATTTAAATGCCCTGCCATGAGCCACGTTGTTTCATCACATATAATTTATTTTGAAAAATTCATATTTTTCCTCATATTTCTATTTAAGAAGAAAGCATTCTCACCATCTCTACAGCTTCTGTGTGTTTCACTTTGCAAAACTCAGTCGCAGTGGGGTGACTTCCTTCTGTGCATTCAGGATGACAAATGTTGTCATTTGAAGATATTGAAGTTGGTCATGAAGCTCTGTAATAAAAGGGTGAAGGTAGCGCTATGTGGCGAGCATTTCAATAAACACTTTAAAGCATCATTAGCACCCTCATTACACAACACATAACATAGTCAAGCAGCAGCTCCATCTCGTTCAATTAGTATGATTGACCTCATCATGTCAGCATCAGCTATGCATGTTTAGTGCAGCAAGTGATAACTAAAATAATCCCCTGAATGTACCACTCATTTAAAGAAAATATTCTCTCATATAATGTGTGAACCTACGGACAATTCTCTTCTATGTTGTTGCAGTCCATCCATCAGAGAGCACAATGGTCTTCATTTATAGAGCTGCAAGAAGCCGAGCCCAAGGTGAGTTCTCACAGTTTGAGATACTCTGACCCTCATCAATGATTTGTGGCTGCTACACGGGCCACCGCTTCCCCTCCTCGCCCCCTGCTTTGTTTGGAGGTCCAGGGGCTGGCGTGCGGCGGCTGCAGGATCTCTTCGAGGTGGTGACAGCGCTATAGAGGCGGGCCACGCGGCCCTGACGGGAATTAATGAGACACACTAGGGTAATGAGATCACAAAGCTTGTAGCAGAGGGGAGGATCACCAGGTACGGGACAGAGCGCATCTGCACGTACGAGCCCGACTACCATTCCCAACAATGGCGGGTTGGCGGATGGAGACGTGGCAGCTGCTTGGTCTCATTTGCGGCGTCTGGGGCTCCCGCTACTCCCAGTGGCGTCGGGTTCATGGCAAGAAAAGACATCTGCCAAGTTGTCTCTGCATCTCCTGTGGGGATTTCACTTGAAACGACAAGTACGGAGCAAAAAATAATATTGAAATAGATAATCAATTACCAATAGGGTTGGAAGAGTTAGATGTATGAATCTTTAGCAACACGTGCATCTAAATGGTTGTTTCGAATAAAGGCATTTGCTAAATCTCTCAAACTGGACGCCAATATTGTATATCATCGTACATGGAGACACCATTATGATGAATGACTGTGTGCAGAGACAGTGGCTATGACCTTTACATATTGCGTCATCAACGCATTAATAATGCATGCCGTAGCACTTTGCTCGGTGCCATTACTGTGTTTCATATTGTGTGAGTTGAAAAAACAACAACAGTTCATTCCCCTACTTTTTGCTTGCCCCCTTTGTCTGTCAACCAGACCTTAAGGGCCTGTTTAAAAATGAATGAGCAGTGCTTACACTGTAAATAACTGCCGGTAATGCACCGTGGGTTATTTGAAATGTAAAACCTGCTGTCACGCTTTGATTATCTATGTATCTGCCCTGAGCGCGGATCTGAGCGCGGAAGTAGTGTTCCATGCAGCGTGGTTGCCGGCAGACTTATTAAGGCTGGCTGTCATTTGTGAGAGTGCTGAACAGTTCCCCTGAGTTGGGAAACAATGGGGTAACTGCAGCATCGTTTTTGAGGGCACTTCATGTATAATGTGATGTAATTCTGAAGAGGTAATTATTTTTTTTCGGACTCCTGGGGGTTCGAGCAACACTGGTGACAATATGTTACGGGGCAGATCGTTTCTAAGGAACATCCATTCCTTAATTTCACAGAAAATAACATTACAACCTTTCTTTCATTCATCTTATATTTCTCAAACCCAGACACTTTTTCTCATCAAATGACTAGTTGCAGGGGGATGGACAAATAGCTTCAGGACCGTGCGATCAATCAGCTTGTCAGTCCTCATTAGTTTTGTACTGGATGTACCCTTAAACAAGCCCGACCTCGTGTCTTTGTAATTGTGTGCTTAGCTACTGATACCAGGCTCCTGCGCCAGTGAACAATTAATTTGGGTAAATTGTGCTGCTATAATTTGGATCCCTAGTCTCGTGGTCACCCTTATTCTATATCTAACTCAAGGTCTATTTTCTGCCCCATATCAATTTTTCATATGCAGCCATTTGTCCTCAGGGGACAAATGTCATCTCAGCACTGTTCTCACCTGTCCCTGCACCATCCCCCTGTTATTTCCCGGACACTGAGGGAAAAGAGTTAGTTGCACCTATCCCTACTTAAAAAACTTGTCCTACTTCTATCTGACATGTAGTCCCGTTGCTTTGAACGATTGGACTGCTTTGGATTCATATAAAGAGATATGTCACCAACGCTGGGCTTTTCACAGCACACCCACTCTGCATAAATATCACCTCAAAGCTTCTTTTTTTTCCTCATTTAATTTCATCCAGTTGCTACATTTTACCAGCGGCCACAATTGACCCGAAACAGAGCAACATGAATGAGCTCCGGTGGCACCTGATTATCAACCTGCTTGATGAGTCTGGGCTCTGCCTCCCACCCATTACAAAAAGAAAAAAACAAGTGAAGCTCGCTCCAGATGGTCATGCCCTTTAGAAGTCTCTCTCTTCCCCTTAATGGAGCGAGTTGGCTCCTACTCCCCAGACTGAGTACTGGGATCAGTCCAGGCGGCTGCTGTTAATGAGCCTCGGTGTTCCCTCCTCTGTCATGCCGGGGTTTCTGGCTCGCCGTATACCTTGCTTCTGTTTTATCTTTACCGTGTTTCTGCATGGGATCAGACGGGGAATTGGGAAACCAGTTGGCCCCCATGATACCAGGAGCGTCTGTCCAACGCAGGCTATAGCAGTGGCTGACATGCTAACCTAATTGTGTATATATACCAAGGCCTATTTAAAAGTTTTTAGAATTCATCCGAAGAGCAGCCAATGTGTAAATTATGTTGTGAAATATACACATCATAAAATATACAGGCTTAAACACGCACAAAGTCTCATTAAATTATGATTATCATAAAAAAAAGAATTGATGGAAATGTAAGTAAAGAAACCAAACTGTTAGTTAATTCCCTCCAAGCTAAACTGATTTATTTCTACCTATTGCACAAACGGTCTTCTTCTGTGACGGTCTTCTTGCTTTTAATTCTTTCTACAAGAAAGTTACTTGAAGTGTAGTTCAAATTATCAGATTTAATTTACACTGTAGTGGTTAGAATGAACATTTTAGAAATGAGGTGTAATTGGCACACATCCCACTTTTCAAAGGTGCTACTAATACGGTAGTAATGTTAAAGTAATCATCATCAATTAAGTTCTTGTGAAGAATTATAGAATGTTAATATTGTAATTATGTGTCTGTTGAAAGGTGAAACAGTCCTGGTCAGGGATATCCTGGGCTTTGGGCCAATGCAGAGTACCGAACACATACCAGTTTAATTAATAGGCTGTATGCCTCACTATGTGGAAGTGACTTGGATCATTTTTTATGTGTGAGGAAATATCAGAGTTGACTTCGACCTTGCTTTCCTAACTTTGTAAAACAAACTGATAAATACATATATATGAATGTACTGAATGGTTATTTATTAAAATAATGGTATCTGATACCAGAGAGAGAGAACTGCTAGATCTCACAATGTAGTGCAGCGAGGTCTGCAGAGTTACCTGTCATCACCTTCATGATTACTGACCATTTTGGTGTACTGGGTTAGGGGTCCCCCTTGGCTGGTGATATATATAGCATACTGGGGAACAAGTGGGCTTAATTTTGGTGTGCGTAAGGATTACTGACTTTTTCCATACCCATCTATTGTTGGTGTTATGGTAGGGGGGTCATAGCATTAGACTGATTGGCTGGCCTATGAACATAAGCCTAGACTTTTTCACTGGTCTACACACAATATCACTGGTAGTAAAACCATGAATGTTTGGTTGTATGTTGACGGTCAGTAATTACCCCTTTCGAGAGGTGAAGACATCATATGCTTGAGTAGATGTTATTTTCTCTTTTAACAACTGTCCATAATTTGCTAGACAATAGCTTTAGGAGAATAAATACTATTAATATGATCACATTAGACTTCACTCAACAGGATAAGTTCCACAGAATCATTTATAATAATCCTTAACAAAAATGAAAGCAAATTTCTCGTCTTTGTGTTTGGGAACTGTATGCAGCTGATTTAGTTAACATGTAGCAATCAGGACTAAATTTGTTCCCAAAAAATAATAATCTGCTGATTTACAGACGTCTCTTTCCCAATGTAAATCTATGGGAAAAATATTTTGGGGCCCAATGGAATCATATGACGAACCTGGAAGTTGTAACATCACCCTTTGACCAATATATAAAGTGGCTTGCATTCACTTTAAGATGAATTATAACAACTTTGGTGGTCCTTTAACTTTCCATATAGCGCCATCATCAGGTCAAAATTATTTAGTTTTATGACCAATTATTTGCAAAATGAATGACGCTCCCACGAGCTTCATTCATATTATGTATTTGTTGCTAGTTAGAAAATATTAGGATAATAATACAGTAAACAAAGGTGTGCATATAGTACGCATTGTACCTGCTTAAGATCAGTAATAGCAGCTGTTCTTTCAATCGCATTTTAAGGATTATGGTTTTTCTGCCTACTTTTATGGATTAGTCTATAGAGTTTATTGGAAAGGTTTGGACTGTGCTCAACAAGGGCTTAAATGTGCGACCTTCGGTTCCATTATGAAAAAACACTTTACCCAATATGGCTAAGCCTTCTCACCTCCCCCAAGGAGGTTATATTTTTTCGGTTTGGTTTGTTTGTACGTCTGTTTGTCAGCAGGATTATGGAAAAAACTATTGACCAGATTATCATGAAACTTGGTGGAAAGGTGTGACATGGGCCACGGAAGAACTCAATAAAATTCTGTAGCAGATCTGAATCACAGAGTATTCAAGTGTTTCTTTTCACTTGTGGAAACGTCCCTTGTGGGTCTCTGCGCTCAGAGTACCCTTCCAGCTACAATTATGATGATTGTGGTCATGGCAAAAACCAAAAACGACATAGAAATAAATCTATAATGGGCTTAAAAGTCCACTTAACAGTTCTCAGGAGGGATTGCCGACGACACCTTTGGATACAAACCAGAATGACAATTGATACTGCTGGCAAGAAACAACCCACTTTGTAAAATCTTGAATCCATTAAAAAAAAAAAATTACATTACAATTATTGCACATTTGGAGAAAATCACATTCTGTCAATTCAAGGTTACACACATCTTTTTTCTCCAAGTTGTTACTAATTGTTTCCCTTCAGGCAGATTGTCTCAGAGCCTCATCAGCTGTTGTGTGTAATGTAGATTTGTGAGAGGAGATGAGGCTGAGTATCCGTTGCTGTGCTTCAGAAGGAACACTTTCTCTCCTGCCCAGAGAAGCCTCACTGGTACTCTGGGGGTGGCATGTCAAGATGGCACAGACACGAGGCACAAGGTTAGCTTTTCATGAAAAAATGATGCACTGTCCATCACCTCTCAATCTAGAACAGCACATACTGCACACTCCTACAAAGGTAGGGAGTGCATATTGTGTCCCACTGGACACTGCTTCCACTGGCTTGGTTCTCATAAAACCAGATGTGAATAGAAATGTACAGTGAGCATGTGGCGTATGTATGAAGCAGCAGATAGTGAAAATAAAAGGAAATGTATTTCCACTTGATTTTCACCATAATTAGCATTATGTCTGGGTTCTTCTAGGAAATTGAGAGTCGATGCAAAGAGTTACTCCTCACAACTACAGTATGTACTAGAATTAAGTCTCTTGAGCTCTTCCTATACAATATGAATGACAGTATGATCAAAACATAAGCTATTCCTCTATCCGGCCAAACTAAAGATGAAATATATATTCTTGCACTTTTTTTATTATACCTCACATTCTACTACAGATGCACTGATTATGGGCTTTGGTTATTGGCGGATACCGACTACCGATCCGATATCAGTGTTTAATTAATATGCTGTAAACCTCACTGTGGGGAAGTGACTGGAATTATTCTTATATGTATAAAGAAACATCAGGCTTGACTTGAACATTACTTTCCTAACAAAATGTAACAAGTAATATTACAATTAAGATGATTAAATAAAAATTCAGTTTATTTATATCTCTGCATTTCACAGATATAATGTACTGAATTGTTATTTATAAAATAGTGGTATCAGATACCAGATCGGCTTATAGTCATCAATAGCGATCTAGCTATTCGTGTCAGTATCGGACAGACAACAGTATCAGTAGGGTTACATCTCAGAATTTCTTCTCCAATTATGCTTAGAATAGAGTTTAATTTAGGCCGGGCTCAGACTAGAAGACTTTTGGGGACGATTTATCCCCGATTAATCCGGTCGGGGACCTTGGTCGGTACGGATGTTCAACAGAGATTGGCCGGTAATTTAGTGGTTTACAGATACAGTCTTCAACCTCAAAAACATTTTGTTGATTCAAGGCTGCCCCCATTAACTGAAAATATGTTTAGTACTTAGGAGTTAAAATCTGGACGCAAACATCACTACTATTTCAAGCACGACCATAAAAGCCAACGGGAGAGGAAAGCCGGAGCAGGTGTTTCCAAGCAATGGTAAAGATTCTAGCCCCTGAGGCTAACGTTAGCTATCAATGGGCTGTTAATAGAAGTTAAAACTGACTCTTAAAATCTGAGAAGATTAGAAAAATAGATGTAACTGCGTCTCTCCAACCATTTCTTGTCGGTGTTTAGCCTTTTATCTTGTATAGTGTGTGTGTCTTTGAGATCGGAGATTACAACATCAGCGAAGATTGCTACCCAAAACTCCTATTCCTACTGTTAGTCACCTTGTCTTGTCTGTGGCCAGATAAAATGGGCAAAAAGCCCATGTTTGCTCTTTTCCTTCACACATGAAGAGCCCTCTCCCTGAAGAGACAATTAGGGGGAGAAACCTGTGTTGCCTCAGCAAGCAAATAAAATTTCAGAGATGTAATAAGACAGAAGTATGACTTAAGGCAATAGAGGAAGCCACCACAGACACATTACCGAGTGGTTTTCTGATTAAAACTGCAACAGCTATAATAATATGACAAATGGTGGTGGGATTTTATACAATCACAGTCATTATGTTCCTTTTCAGTTGCACAGCTGTTTATAGGAAAAGCATTCATGTGATCATCTTTAACTTTGGAGGGTGGGGAGTAAAAGCTGGGAACAGCTTGAAGTTAAAGTATGAGAAGACTGTCTCTGTGGGTTTTATCTGCCAGGAAAGGAAAGGCTCTCCTCTGGTCCCATGTGAAGCAATTTGTTGAGGCAGCACATAAATTTCATGGCCAGGCTTGGGTGTCACTTATTACAGACAGGTCAGGTCCAGATTGAAAGGTCTGGTTATAAAAAGCATCTCTGATTTGTCTATTTCCTCTGAAATGTTACTCACAGCTAGTGGGAGGACATGCTATGAATCATTACTAACAGCACACAGGACACTGGATATGTCACACAAAAATCATACCAGGATTCGTAGTATCTGGAATGGTCACAGAAAGAAACCTACTGTATCCCACATGAGGAAGATAGCTGATTATACTGAAACCTCATGTTGTCCAAGAAACTTTGAGTGGACAATGAAAACTGTCACTGTATGTCAATACTTTTTTCCAGTGTTGTGCAAGTTCCTTAGCAATTGTAATCAATCACTCATTACCCAGTAAGAAAACACATTATTCTTCTAATTACATAACAACAAAAGTTAATTATTGTATTGTTACTTTCAGCCAGGAGGCCGCTGTTCTACTTAGGTGTAAAAGTAAAATGTATTCTAATTCGTTTGTCTTATATAATGTAAAATATCCTACTTATTTTAAACCAAATCATGATGTTTTTATTAAATCTAACCAAGTAGTTTTGTAGTATTTTTGTTTTGTTTCAATTTACAACATTAACCACATGTTTTAAACTGCAACCGTAATAAGGGAGAAAATACGTTTCCCTGGACATGTAATTGAGAATGCTGTTTACTTGTATGGGAATCTATTTAGAGGTTGGACATACGGACGCACAATGGAACTAAAACAGCCATAATGGTTTTTTTTTTTTTTCTTAATCATCTTATTTATTCTTCCTTTTAATGAATTGTCTTCTTTCCTTTTTCAGGTGTTTCGTATGTTTAATGCTTTTCATGCTTTATGTGATGCACTGTGAATTTCCTTTGTGTATGAAATGTGCTGTATTAATACACTCGGCTTCCCTTACATATTTCTCTAAAAAAGATAAAGAAAATGGATGCAATAAATCATTAACGATTCTTGCTTGACAGTTTCCTGTAATAATAACCTTGTGATTCTTTTTAGAAATGTGCAATAAAGAGAAAATCTCACCCAGTTGATATCAAATAATCACAAAGTACAACAGATGTTCAGGGAGAGACACAAAGCAGCAGGATTCTCATATTGCATCGGATATTAAAATACCATACATTATAATTATGAACGTGCTGTGCAGTACACAGTTAGGGTGATAGGTGAGTAAGCACTTTTAGATATTGTGTTTTAAACACACAACAATGGAATAAATGACAAGGTGCATTATGCGTCACTATAATGGAGCTGGAGAGTATTAAAAGGACGCAAGCTCGTACTCTGGCTCCAAAATTAAAGTGGTGGATAGCACAAGTGTTTGCCCTTCATGTTTTCAATTTAGCCCTTGTTGAATGAATGTAATTATGCAAATGACAATGAGATCATCAAAAGGCAGCTGTCTTGTTTTCTCCTCACAGTCAATCGATGAGATTTGGTTGAAATTTAGCACTAAACCGTCCTTTGTTTCATAACAGCAGCCGATTCAGCGCTAAGCTAGGTCTTTGTTTGGAATATAAAGGGTCTCTGACACTGCTTAAAGAAAATGTGTCAAACTGTCTTACGCACAGGTATACAGCTCGAACAGCACATACACAACCGTACAGACAATATACTTTTTAAAGTATGTTGGTAGCATTACCAAACTTTCAAGTGCAGAGCAGGTGGCACTAAAGCGTTCTAAGTGTTTTTGCTTTCAGCAACTAGTCAAAAACAGTCTATGGCGGTGCCAAAAAAGGACCATTTGTTCACACTCTAATGACGACAATGAGATGTCTAAAAATGAGTCAGTACTCAGCTGTGACAATCATGGATGAAATTTGTTATGTTGAAGAGCTTTATCAGTTTAATAAAGCTTAATTACTGCTTAATGGTTTTGCCTGGTACATTTTGGAGTAAACTTCTATGCAGATGATGTTCCCTGGCAACGTTAGTCCATGAGGTGCTATATACAGAGTGGAGGACTTGAACATTGTTGACCAGAAAGACAAACAAGTCTTTTGCAGCGTTGATTCTTTAAACATGTTAACACTTTGATCTTTCCATGAATTTAAGTGCTTTTTGTTGTCCAAATCTCTAAAACCGCTAAAAGACTAGCAGCCAGTTAGCTTAGCTTAGCTTAGCACAAAGACTAATATGCTGTAGCATCACAGGAGTTACTGTATTTCTCTGACTGTTTCTTGGCTGGCAGCAGTAACTTTTTGAAGTCTCTGCTGGTTGCCTAGCAACATGACAGTGATGACAATTCACCTGGAAGACAAGCCTATATACATCTTTTTACAACACCCTGTTTGCCTTTTTTTGCACATTAAAAATCTCAATATAAATCAACTTCTTAGCTCTGATTTGGACCAAAGATAACCGATGTTTCTCTTGGAGCCACCTCCATACTCTACATACGAATAGAAAGAAAACTGAACATGCTTCTATGCGAACAATAACTGACGGGCAATGAGGTAAAAAAGGTCACTAGTGTGAAAAGAGCTAATCCTTTGGATGAACAAACTAAACCAAATCATTGAAACGATAAGTTTGTCAAGGACACTGTGAGTTAGAGATTCAAGTTCATTTTTTCTGTGTATAGAGACCTTTAAAAGATTTGTTTCTATTTTTTTCTCACTTTAGGCCTTGGGCTACAAATCTAAAATAAATATTTGCACGTTATGCTTGTATTATACCTTGTCTTATCTTGTTTTTGCACTACAATTGTAGTCTATATCTTCTGATATCTTCTTGTCAATAGTTTTTAATTTGCAGTGTAATTCATATTTCCTACTTTTATTATTTCTTCTTTTCATTTCAGTACAATTAGACATTTATAAACCACATTCTTGGTTGCATACAGCTGTTATTTGTGATCGGTATCTTTATCCAACTGAATTCTCCATCCTCAGTTCACTAGTTCAGTCCGGTTCTGTTCAGTGACACACAATTTTACTGAACATGATCTCATGATTCAGAACACGGATAAGAACTGCATAGCACGTCACTATATGATTGAACCCATCTAATATTACTGTGCTCTGCAACACTTACCCAGGTTGTTCAATATCAGGAAGTTCATAATGTAACACTTGGTGTCCCACCGGATTAGGCAGTAATTACATGAAATGAATACTTTAATTATGTAGACGCTTCTGATAACTGCATATTTGCCCTTGGTGTAGTTTGTATTCCTGGATCCAGAGCACATTCTCTACAGATCATGAAACTGGAATCTACCCTCGTTCCTTCCTTTCTATTTTTGGGGGGTGGGGGTTGGAATTCCAGAAGGGAGTTGACTCTATTGATAATCATGTGCCTACTGCAGGAGGACCTACCTCTGGGATTTGTCCTTACATGAATGGCCCCTGGAGTTATCATCTGTAAAGATAATGACTTTTTTTCTCTCTCTCTTTGCGCTGCTTTACCGGTCAAGGTCCTCAGAATGAGGCCAGAAACCAAATGCCTGCTCTCCATTGTCTGGACAAGGAGAAAAAGCCCCCTGCAAAAAAAAACATGTCACATCTCAGGTTATTTTAATGCGGATGCTGTATAATAGAATTTGACCAGAGCATGGTGAAGTGTAGAAATTTGAGAAGGCTGCTACATTTTAAATTGTAAAAATGGTGTTCCAATGGACAGAAAGATATTCTGGGTTAACTTTTAATGTGAAAATGAAAATGACTTAACCAAGAAGTGGTACAATTGTTCCATATTTTACTCCATCCCCTTGTAATCTCTCATATAAAGAGCCTAATCATATCAGTTGTTTATCATTCACAACCCGTGTTCTTTAATGTTAACACATGGTTTCAAGGCTCCCTCTTCTCTTTTTATTCATGTGCGTTTTTAATTATCTCAAGTATTTTTAATCCACTTAACTTTTATCTTTGTGTGTTGTTTTGTTTGTTTTTAGTCAGAAGCTGTTTTTCTCGCACAGAACTCAATTAAAAAATCGGTGAGGCTCAAAGTCATTACCTTGAATTAAACAAAGGAGACAAATAAATGAATCAAGCTTCAGCAGAGGACAAGTGGTGTGAAAGTGGTGACTCAAAGTGGTTGAAGTGCAGCACCCTCATTTGGGTTTGAGGTCCAGAGTGGAAGGACATTCAGACTCAGAGTCAGATGTTTGATTTATTTGTATAAAAAAGTGAATACTAGGAGGATAGCACTCAAATTTGACATTTTTTTTAAATTGCCACACAGGCGTTTTGGGCAAGATGCCCTTCTTCAGCGGGTTTTAATAAATCAAATAGAAATTCTGTACGACTTTCCATTTTTATCATCCACATTAAGGATCCAGCATCCAGTCTTCAAGGTCTTATCGTGAATTTAGCGTGTACTGATTTATTTGAATAAACTGAAAGAGGGGTGTGAATATTTGTTAACTGATGATTGATTTGGCAATATTTTTAATCCTTCCATCCAAAAAAATATTAGGCTCCCTTTTTGTTTTTTAAGGAAGATTAAGTTTCACTCATTATTCAAATCACTGCTCCAATATTCTGTTATAGGGATCTCTGTTCCTTATGAATTACTGTGTCAGCTTGTACAGTATTCAACTGATTCACATCAGCACTTAATTTTACACTGACAGAATATTTCACATTGGATACATGTATGTGTTGTCTATAGTTTCTAACCTCAAAAATGTTGATATTGCAGAACTGATAGATGATTAACATCCATTTACATTTTGATGACAATCATGTGAATCAGCATCCGTCATAATAATGACATTTCTCTACTTAATAGCTAGTTAGCTTGCTCGCCGATATTTTAGGTATACAGTACACTGTAACAAGTTTCTGTAGTTTTCACAGCATTATTACTGTATACTGGACAAATGCTTACTGTAGAACCTATATGACACCATTTACGTGTGTGTTGGTGCGCTGGCTAGCTAAGGCTAGCTCCATTTGGAAGTGTTGGGTGTTTTTTTTCTAACCGTACGTTGATAATAACCTGTGAAGAATGCTTAAATTTAAAATAATCATGAGCCTGTCAGTGATGAATGTCACATGTTTTTTTTATAAGAATAACAGAGTTGATTACATAACCAGCTCCTGATTAAAGCTGCACCTTTAAATACATTTTGGAATATATTTTTTAATGCAACATGAATTATTATATTATTATTATATTATTATTTGTTTAGCCTGAGTGTTGTTTTTACTATAGAGAGGGGGTGAGGTAGATGGAGGAGTGAGGGAGGGGGGAGAGGTGAAGGGGGAGGAGGAGGGGAGCTACTGTTGTCCTACCTGAGCAGAACAACCAGCAGCTTCCTCCACCTTTTGGTCGCTGTCACACTTCATGTTGTTGTGCATCCAGCTCCAGAAACCTGTCTTCTCCTCCTTTGCTTTTTCCACCTTCTCCTTCTTCTCTTTTTTTTCAGCTCCTTCTTTTGGAATTTGCTTTTCATATTCTGCAACTCTGTCTCTGTCCTCCATCTTCTTGGAAACAAGAAGCGTCTACTCTTCTTCATCATTTTCAGACAGAGGTCCTCCAGTTCTTTGTTCTCGTCCTTTATCTGTTCTTCTTTTGTCTCGAAGCCCTGTTCTTATTTGGCCAGGTCCTCTATGAACTTCTCCTCCAGAGCTTTGCATTCAGCTCTCTGGAGGAGTTCAGCGTCTTTATTGTTCAGCTGGTTCATGGTCTCTGTAAGCTTTTGAGAGAGACCGTCCTTCTCCTTGCAGAGAATCAGGATCTCAGCATCCCTCTGTTGGATCTGGTTCGCCACCTGGTTCACTTTCTGGTTCTCATTCTGCAGCGTTTGGGTTGCCACTGCTGCCTTGGACATCTGGTCGTCTTGGTCAGAGACTTGTTTTTTGGCCTCAAAGCTTGCAATCATGTTATTATATTCCTGCTTGCTCAGGCGCTGGGCGACTTCCATCTTCTCCTCCTGAAGTTGGAGACTTTCCTTGAGGTGGGAGATTTCAGCCTCATACTCTTTGATGGTACCAGAGCTCTTTTGGTTTCAGTCGCGCATTCCTCCTCTTTGCGCTATAAAAGCTCCTGCAGGTAGTTCATTCTCAATCTACCTGCGTCCAACCTGCTGCAGAGGATCGCCTTTTCAGTCACTGATCCTTTCTTGAATTCTGTCAGAGTGTATCTGATCAGTCAGATGGTACATGTGCCTGTTAGCACGATCAAGAGCATGATGCAGAGGATGGACGTTTGGGGGAGGTAGCGGACATCTCCCCCAGTTTCTTTGGTTGTATCTTCTATCCATGGCACTGTCTGTAGCAGACTGTAGATGTGCGTAGAAGAACTTTGTTGACTGTAGGAGACTTTGACTTTAAGTCAAAGACTAGATGTCTTGACTTAAGCTGTCTGTCGAAGATTTTGTAGTCTTTAAAAATACTTTGGTTGTCTAGAAGACTTTGGTAGTCTGTAGAAGACTTGGTAGTCTATAAGAGTTTTGTTGTCTGTAGAAGACTTGGTTTTCTGTATTAGACTGTAGTTTTCTGTAGTAGACTGCAGTTTTGTGTAGAAGATCGTCTTTGTAGCAGAACGGACTGTCATTCAACACTGGTGTTGATATGAATAAAATAATCTCTGTTGGTCAGGTAGGTATTGTCACATCAGAGTTCTAGAACTCATAGAGTGGACTCACCCCAGGTGGATGCAACAAGGACTACAAATCATCATGACATCCGTTAACAGACTACAAAACCCATAGTCAGCAGGGCAGCCAGAACAATGGTTGCTGCCCAGCAGAACCAATAAGGCTGACTGCTCAATGGCTGTATGAGATGCTTTGCTAAAAACAATGTATCGAATGACAATGTCACAGTGTGAGAGCTGTTGTTCATAATGATGAACCTACAAAGAGTCATTCGCTGAAGCTCCTCTATGCTTTACAGAGCTCTATAGTGAACTTGAGCTCATTGTTTAAATACCCTCATGAGTTGATAGGGTCCAGAACGAAGAGAGAAAATATTGGTTACATTCATCCGTGGACACAAGTACAACTCCTAATGATTGACAATGTTGCTCCACGTCTGCTGCATGTGTAAATAAGCAAGTATTTGCTTACAAGGTCCCATATGGTAGAGAGTGAGATTACCATGTCTTTTTACACTATAAAGCAGGTCTAGGTGCTATATAAATACTATGCTTTACTCTACTGTAAAGTATCAAAACTCTTAATCAACTGAGAAATGCTAAAACCCCTATTCATAAAATGCACCTTTAGACGAGCCATAAGGACTTCCGTGAAGTTGTGATGTCACACAGTACCGTCACAAGTAGAAGTGCCACAAAAATTTGTTACGGTGACACACACAGTGGGTCCCTGACTACAGTGGGGCTATGAAGGCTGGAAAGCACAAATGTGGAAGTCTGAAAAATACTGACTATTGCAGACTGCAACCGCTGTATGAGAGCAGTGAAGAGCGGCGACAGCGAGCTGGTCACTGGGGCATTCTCTATTGCACTAACATGCACTAACACGTACTAACATGCACTAAAAGCAACTTCGTTCTCTGATCAGTTAGACATAACTCCACTATATCTGTACATGGCAAATAGTTAGTTAGCATGATATGTCTCCTTTAATTAATTATGCCATTGTAAGTATTATTATGAGAAAAAACCTACACATTTTAATAAGGGTACTTTTTGACCATTCATAGAAGAGTGGTTGTTCCAAAAACCTATGCATGTTAGGGATTAAATGAAAATATATGAGAACTCATGAACGGAAGACCTACATGCTGAAGGTTTATGATGCACATATGCTGTGTTTTCACGTTAAACTGATACAAAAATAATTTTATAATGCAAAACAGGCCACCAAGACTAAGCATGCACGATGCAGGATTTCTTAGCTCGGATGCCATGGTGATGAGAAGGAAACAGTTGGACATGGTTTGATATAAGGGGGCTGGTCTGAACCTCGCTGTGCTTTATTGGCGTGGAAAAAAAAAAAAAAAATCAGACAGACGCACTTTGGAGTTCAGTGCCGGGGACCGAGCAGTCCTTTCATCCACACTGCAGGCTGTGCGGCTCGACATCCTCTCTCCTCCTGCTCTACCTCTCCTCTCCTGGTACAGGTAAGGCATCCGTCAAAGTTATTGTGCTGTGTGCAAAATAGTGTGCGATCTATGAACAGTTCGGCGTGGATCTGCCAGGTAATTCACTGCCTCGCCTCGCCTCGCAAGGGCTTTTTGCACAGGTAGCGCGTCAACCTCATAGGATTGGGATGATACCCTTTTTTTTTAAATAAAGTTAAAACTCATTCCGTACCGGAGTGGCAAACATCGTGAATCCCTTTTGCGCATTCCGCCTCGCCGCTGCTCACAGTTACATGTATGGATGAGGAGAGTGGGCTGGCCTATAATGCAAGAATAAGTCCGTTTGTTTGACGCACATGAGATGGGCGCATATGTGTAGAGGAAGAAGTGCGCCTTTTCTTCTCCTCATTCCATCACCGCTAAGGGTGATCAGGTGGAGACACCTCTCAAATGTCTTTTCTCCACCGACTACGCCGGCAATCTTCTCGAGATATACGTTGTTGTTGTTTTTTTCCCCTCAATGGATACTGATAACGAATACAAATACCCTATTAATTAAGTATCCTAAATATGAGTTAAAACGAGTGATTGATAAAAAAAAAACCGTGATAGCAAATATTGAAAAGCTTATCCTGAGAAGAATCGCCCACCTACAGTGTTCCATCCAGTGACTGTGTGCGCGTTGGTGTATATGTGTGTGTGTGTGTGTGTGTGTGTGTGTGTGTGTGTGTGTGTGTCCTGGATGTGCTCACAGTTTGTGATGTTTAGCTCACATTTCAAGTGCTTAGTCACTGCCTCACCTCCTTCTGCAGAGGTCTTGAGCCATTTGTGTTAGTTTGATTATGTTTTTTTGTGCAGAAACTTCATTAAAAGGAAAATTGCCCCCAACAAATACACACACTCACCCACCCAGCACCCAGTAAGGCACTACAGAACAATAAATATGCCACCAGCCGTTTTTATTCAAATGCCCCCCGCTTCCCCATTCCCCACCCACCCCTAAAATTCCATTCAATGATCACTCTCCTCTGTCACTTAGTCCGTCGAAATGATGATTAATATTCCACTTTGAGGCTTAATTTCCCAGCACTGACTTAATAAACCTGCCACGTCCGTGTAGCCCCGTTTATTAATCTCAGGGGGGGTCATCAAGAGAATACATACGGCCCCCTTCACGTCCGCATCAGCACATAACGACGGAGGAAGGCGGCCTTTGGCCACCAAGAAGAAAAATAAAACACTGAGACAATACAGTGCATAACGAATTCATAGGAGTATCATTTTATTCCTGTTCCGCCAGGAGTGCAGTTCTGTGTGCATAAAATACAGCTGAGTTACCAACATGAAGTTCATTCAGCTGGCATTCTCGGTGTTTGCAAAATGAGCATGCAAGTTATGTGTCTTCCAGGTGCGCTTTAGGGTGTTTTTTTTTTTTCTGGAGGAACCCAAGTTAGATGAGGACTCGGTTAATCCACAGTTCCTTCAACAATGGTGAACACAATGAGAAACCGTGTTAAAGTGGCACATTTGAAAGGCTTTGATAATGTGGTTTTACACAGAAACTCCCTTACTTGTTTTAATTCAGTGCCATCTTCTGGATTTATTTTTTGGAGTAGGAAGTAAAGGCATCCTGTACATGTCAGTATATCCCTCCACATTTCAGAATATAAACCTTTTTTTGGGGGGGGGGGGTTATCACCTCATTCTGCCCGGGGTCTCCGGGATTTTGCTCAACATCGGCAGTCTGAACAAGTAGGTAGTGCAGGGTTGAAGGCTAATCTTCACAGGGGTGATAGAGATAACAGTGATGTATGGAGTGGATGGAGCCGGTTTAACACCCAGAGCCGACTGTTGTCTAGCGGGGTCAGGTTGCGTGATACCGGAGTGCTGCTCCAGCCCGCTCTTCTCATGGCTGGGATTTGGCTTGTCCTAATAGCCGCGGGTGGATGCAAGCAGAGACATCCACCTTGATGAATGATGCTTTGCTGCCCTGGCATCTGTCAGTCGCTTCTGCTCTCCAAGTGAAATACTTCCTTGTTGGTCAACGGCCAGATGGGCAGCCAGTGGATACAGAGACGTGGTTATGATGCCTTTCATTTCAAGTTTTGCTGTAAAAAAACGATGTACGCTGGTGTGAAGTTCATTAGTGAAGGGATTTTGTAAATATAAAATTCATGGTTTTGCCTGTGTATAAAAAGCAATGTGTGGGCAGTGCATGTGGAAATCACAATATTATTAAAGCTTCCCTTATATCTATAATTTTTTGCATCTTTGTGTTGTGCAATGTAAAAAAATGTTGTTGATCATGAAATTGGACCATACATATATTGTTAATGATACAATATGAATATGTCATCATGACACAATTACACTAAATGATAAATATTAAACTAATGTCCATCCCTACTAAACACACAAATGATCTTCTGACAGATTTTTTTATTGAAGCTACTACTAGGAACTTCCATTTTTCTGTTGATTTTTGCAGTCCCCTTGGACAAACACGGTGGCGTTTCTGAGCACCAGACTCCCTTTAGAAAACCTCTTATTTTACTACAGCATGTTCTGACAGTCTGACCCACTCAGTTCTGGTTCTGGGTTTCACGTGCCCCCCTTTTCCTCCAGATGGGTCTACCTGCGTTTGGCTGGTCGCTATCAGAAGCCCTGCTGGGGTCCGAGCTAAAGGAGTTTCGGATGATGTTATCTAATTTTGCGCGCAATCTGACCCGGTGGTACAGATGACAAGCATTAAGAATAACTTTATAAAAATAGCCAAACGTCAATCAGTATTAAATTGAGACTGTTTCATAACCAGTTTAAAGTTCCTCACAGTAAATTTTATTAAATTTGATATCCGCAATCTTCAACAGATTTTAATATTTTGCTTTGTGAGTGAGCTAATTTGTAACAATTTTTTAACACCTAAGTCTCCAGGTTTATTATGTCTCTTCGATCTTGTTGTTTGTCAGCGTCATCATACTGTAGCCTAGAGGAAGGACAGGACGGAGAGATATCAATCAAATGTGACCAGATCACACATGAGAGGCCCCACAAGCTCCAGATTAAAAGTAATTTTTCTTTATTAGAAACGACCTTTGGGTCACAGAGGATCGGGTTACTTAATGAAGGAATGCACACCAGAGACGGCATACTTTATTAGATGTTGTCATTTAATTTGATTGATGTCGGTTTAAGACGAATCCAGAGAGGAAGTGTGATTATTAATATTATTGATCGGCTGATGCCTAAGAACGTGCACTTTAATAACTTGGATTAAAACGTGTCACCATCCTAAAACAGAAAAATAAATAGATTGGTTTAAGTAGTTTTTAGCTTTGGTTGCTCACATTTGACCTTCTAGATATGGTTCTCAACAATAATGTATACAAGTGATAAATGTTTTTTTTGCTATTTGAGGTCACCTTTGGAGATGCTTCAGGAGAAGAATCAGATTACTGAAATAGTATTTTTAATTCACTAAATTGTCTTCTGATGTATTGAAGTTTTGTCACATTATCCCCCTATCTCATAAACTAATATCTGATAACTAGCATTGTAAATTGTCAGTCAGTAAACCTATTCTCATACTACGGTTCATATGATATCTAATTTTTTCGTACGGTTTCGGTACAGAACTTTTTTTCTGGCAGCAAAACTACATGGTTAGGTTTAGGAAGAGATTGTGTTTTGGGAAAAAACAACCATTTTTGTTACGTAACTCACAGAGGTGGTGTTAGTCAAGTGCGTAATTTATGCAACCAAACCGAGGTGAAATAAGTAAACACTGACTTGGTTTCACACAGGACTTGAACAGCGGTCTGCTGGCTGAAAGTAATGAGTCCTGGCTCATGATTACGTAGTTTTTAAATGGACTATGCATTACTTTTTATTTGTACTGTATAATGAACAGTGAAAAGAAACAGCCTGAGTCTGTGATGAAGCAGCACGATTTTAACATTCAAGAAGTATTTGGTATTTCTGCTTGGAATATGACTCTCAAAATAGTTGCAGATTAATCAACAAATAATTTCAGCTCAAGTTATTTTCTGACCATAACTATCTCAAACAGCTCATTCAACCACAAAAAAATAGTTTTTTTTTACAGTATAAACACTTTTATTTAATGCCTTCAAGAGCTTCTGACCCTTACACACAGAATAGTCTGTTATTCAGTGGAGAGATTTCCTGACCCATAATGGTCCAAATATTGTTTCAGAGGCTTTTATGAAGCCTGGCAGGAATTTAATCCTGCAAAAACACAAAATTATCGCAACTACTCAATATTAGTCTGGGCCAATACTGCAGTTGGGGATTTATCACCACGAGACAAATGCAATGTTTTCTGATCTCAAGCCAGTCAGGCGCGATTCAGAGGGAGGCTGGAGGTGCAGTGTGAGGACATGTGGTCGGGCTGCAGGAGGCCAGGTAAGCAGGACAGAGTGGTGACCTTCACTCTCTGATGGAGACTGACAGCAGCGTGATGGAGGCTGTGCAGCCAGAGTCATGTTGAGTTATTTCTGACATGGAGCTGCAAGAGCCAGCTGGGGAGGAGCATTTTACAGCACAGCATTGAAATAAATGAAAGAACCCGGCCAACAGACGCCTTAAAGTTTGTATGGAAACAAACTGTTAGCTCAGTCGCTACATTCCAAAGTTGTACTTGTTAGCTGTTGAAGGAGCAGGTAGTGTATCCTGTGCAAGTGCAACATGTTGACTCTACTTGGGTTTGATTTGTAATTTGCTTTTCTCAGCAGAACTGTTACCTTTGTGTGATCTGCCTTTGTCTAATGCTCTCTGGCAGAAGAAGCCCAGTTTATGAATAAATCAGAGCCCTCACTTTCAACTGCTTTGAAGGATGGCGAATGGAATTACCATGTACTGTACCACACCGAACTGGGAGCTACTTTCATCTTTTTTTTTTTTTTTTTTTTTGCCCTCCCATGTGCTAAAAATAGTCAGACTGCAGAAAAGTGCTTTCTATACATCGTATTGCCAAACATATGTACAATTTCATAAATAATTCCAGTTCCTGTAGTTGTTTTCAAGGACAGTAGCTTTGGAAAATCAATTACTTATATGAACCTGGCTGTGAACTTGTCAGGAAAGGTTTCAGGATTTGGAACAAATCAACTTCAATTGCTTTTCTGTTACGTAAGACCGCCACCTTCACCCCTTATTAAAGACTAATCTTCTTATCCATGCGACATATTTGTTTTTGGAAAGCATCAGATTATTTTATAGTCATATATATTCCAAGAAATAAATAATCTGTCAAGAGGATGACTTTGTGTCTAAGGCTACTGTGAGGAGCTGTAATTTTGTGTTGATTTTGGCTGTCCCTGTGGACAAAAGCGGTGGCGTTTACAAGCACCAGAGTCCCTAAAGATAACCTTTTATTTTAGCGCATCAGGGTCTGACAGTCAGTTCTGGTTCTGGCTCTCCCCTGCCTCCATTCCCTCCAGCGGGCCCAGGCATACGGCCAGGGCCTCCAGCAGCGTGGTGTCTGTGGTGGCTCCCAGCGGGGATGCCAGAGCAGCGAGGCAAAGCTCTGCTCCTGGCAGGACAAGGAGACGCTGCCGGGAGCAGAGCTCTCCACTGCCCGCTGGAACCTCAGACTGCAGGTTGAAGGCAGTGGCGAAGCTGGATCTGGCCTGTGAGGCCCCGTTGAAGCCTGAGCTGAAGAACCTGCATGATTTCATCTGACTTCCCCGGAATCAGAACTTGTGGCAGAATAAAAATATATTTATAGATTTGAACAATCTTCTTGCTGATGGCCTCGTTTACTTTTGTAGGCAATATTAAGCATTCCCTATTAAATTGAGACTGTTTCAAAAACGGTTAGTCAGGGAGCAGATTGTAACAGTCTGTGTTTGTTTAGGTATTTTTTCACCTCAGCACCAGTGCCAATATTCCAGTATTTTGATTACCAATGTCTAAGTCTATAGCTGCAGTCCAACACAGGATTACCAAACCAATATTGAAAGTAGCAGCTCACAAAATAGCATTAGGGAAAGAAGTTTTATCCGCAGCCTAAATAAAGCAACAGATACTCGCTATCAGCACAAGCCACAGTGAAGCTTGAAAATGTACAAACAGGCTTTTCAGTCAGACTCCGAGGTGTGAGGGAGAGATGACTGACGATAAAACCTCAGAAAGAAGACGGTAGGCAAGCTTAGTTTCCTCTAACAAATCCTCTGTTGCCCCGGCGTCAAGAACACATTAGCGGCGGTGCACGTTTTTTCGAAGGGGGGCTCCGCTTCAAGTCGAGCAACACCTGCACAGCGCTGATAGAAAGAAAGCCTGTAATATGAACCTGTCACACAGAGCCTTTGCAAACTCTTAAATAGATGGAATCCATAACAGGTGGAGTATCAGCTCATCATTAGAATGAAAAGCCCCCCCCCCCAAAGAAAATGGGTTTAAGGATGAATAATTCATGTCATCCCAAGTCTCTCTAAAAGCAAGTTTTATAAGTTGAGTGATGTGTGGAATTTTGGAAGCTGAAATAAGACTGACAGTTGGTTAGTGAGATAAAACCCTGACTTGCATAAAGTGTTGGTTTATTCCAACTGACGACGTACTGGACTTAGTGGAGGATGATATGTAGCCTTGGAGCAGCTTTGTGCATTTAGAGCAATGTATGGATTTTTACTATCTGAATAGGTTGCTTCAGTCTGTGATGGAAATTTCATCCCGACTCTTCACAATAGTTTCACAATAGCCATTTTCGACAGCTAATAGTCACCCATGCAGAATGTGATTCAAGCTATACATTTCTAGGAGGCATTTGACTTCACAGCAGAAAGCTGTGAGTGACACAGTCGTCACATGAAAAGAATGACTAACGGAGTCCATCCGGCCACGCATTCACTGTCTTTCACAAGAGACGTGACTTTGCAGTGATTCTTATTCTTTATGGGCCGCGTGTTATTGCAATTCAAAGCTGAATGCGAGGCGACGAGGTCGGCCAGGAGTGCCCCGTGATGGAGAAGTCTCCCAGGAAATGACAGTTTGTGTTTCTCTCCAGGCAGCGGTTTGTATTGCTTCATTGCTGCCCTACACCTTGATGTCACATCACACCAACGTGAATCTTTCACACAATGTGTCTGGCAGCCTGTCACTTATTCTGCTATTTCAACATGTAATGTTGAAGTTGATATTAATGTCTGAAACAGTAGGTGATTTTTTTTCAGAAAGGGGTGGAGGAAAAGCTGAAGCCAGGTGACCTTCCAGTTTGGTACTGACAGTTTTTATCTATTAGCAGAATCTTTTTTTTTATACTCGCAACCAGGTTTTCATTAGTGTATGATCACCTGTAACTAAGAATTGTTGTCTTTTTGTTAGCTTAGACTGATCCCTTTACATCTACATAGGGAGCGGTTCCTATTCCTGCAGTGCGCCAGGTTGCACCACCATGTTTCTACAGTAGCCCAGAGCAGACAAACCAAAAAATTTTTTTTGCATTCAGTTAATTTTGAAAACAAATTGCAGCCTCTCAAATGTGAGGATTTTCTGCTTTTCTCTTTGGGATGGTTGACAACCATGAAAGATTATTATTTGTGCACTCAATTTATCCCTGTCTGAAGTCAGATTTCCGGTTAGGAAAGTCAGAAAAACCCCACCAACCCCTACCTCAAAATCCAAGTTGGCCACTCTGCGCTTCAACAGTAAAAAAGATGTAGTAAAATGCTATTTATTAGCACTTGTCTCTTAATTCTGTCTCATTAAATAAGTCATACATACAGTAAACTCCTATCTGTGGATATGTTGTTACGGTTTTTGTATGCGCAAAAGTCCACCGTAATGTGAATCAACAGGTATTGCTAATAATAGCTAACCTGGCTGGAGCAAACACCATAAAGTTTTTAGACTTGATGTACTAGAACGCAGTCAACTTGGGGGTGACGTCATTCCTAGCTCCAAATCCCCATTTCAAAGGTGAATTGAATACATAGTAAGACCACCATTGTTAAGTGCATTTCTTCCACTTTTGCTCTGCTATTTTTTGGCCCTTGTTGATGTATACATACGGCAGGACATACATTGCCGCTACCAGCTGTGGAGAACCCTGTCCACCTTCCCATCGCCTCTTCTTATTCACAGCAGATAGAAGAAGTTAGTGGAAATGACTTTCCCTCTGGCACTTCCATCCATCAAACCCTGTCTTAAGTCCTATCTGATCTTGACGAATAATGTGAGCGTGTTTGATGTTTTATGAATTCCACGTGGTCCTTGATGCTCAACGCACGTGCCCCAGCTATTTTTAATATACATGTATTCTTGCCTCAGCTCCGAAGGATGGCCATTGGTTCTGATCAAGTGTGACACTTTGCTAAGTGATCGTGATAGCTTTTGAAAATCAGCTGCTTTCCCGTTGCATGGCTCGTAATGGAAAACTATTAATCCAATAAGTGTACACCGAGGTAGCTGGATGCATGTGGGGGGTGCTTTGGGGCGGGTGCATTTGTGTGCTATTTTTTGCTTCTGGGTTAATTCACATAACCTTACTGTAATGCAATCTCATTTTGTGATGCGGTAACATCACCTCAGCACTGAATTTAATGTCAGAACCCCACTCAGCGCGGCTCTGCAAGAAGTATGTAATTGAGAGAGAGCCCAGGGGAGTTTGATGGGAGGACCGAGAATCCCGTAACGATATCTATATCTACTGTACGGCAAGCTATTTCCACAAATGGGCCCGGTAATACACCTTTTAAACTTCTGTGAACGTGATGCTTAGCTTGCAGAGGAGGCTGAATCTCAAAGACAGACTCTCTGCGGATTCTTTGCACGTATCTATCAGTCAGCTGCTTATACATCCAACTTCTGTGAGCATACACTCTAAGACTGCACGCAACATTGCAAACACGAGTGAATGCAGGGAGCATAATGAGAGCTTCCTTGCCATTAAAAGAGAGTTTCCAACTCCCCTCTCTTGTAATCTACGGAGGAACATAAACGGTGAACCTTGGCAGCCTGCAGCATGATTAATGCACTGCACACTAAATGGATTTGCAATGAACCAGTCTTGTGATGAGCTGCTTACGCTCGCATTAAGCCGGCTCCTCCACAGTGGTGTTGCTCTTCCCGCTCTTTTTATGTTAGGAATTTGCATGGCAAATAGCCACCGCAGGCTCGTTCGCGTAAATGCCTGTGACCACAGTGAGTCATCCATCACAAATACCGGCCTCGGCTTTTTTCAAGGCCCAGTTTCTTTTTTAGACCTGGGCGCACGCTTCGCTCTCTGGAGCAGGTCAGCCGGTCAAAGGCCTGTTTGCCCTCCGTTAGGTGTCCGTCCCCCGCAGCCTGGCAGTGTTGCTTTTGTCTCCAGGAGCCCTGTCATGGCACCTGGCCCTAGGACCTGCAACAATTTCCCCCCCAGACTTTCCCCAAGCAACAGCCTCAGCCCCAGCCCGGCTCCTCAAGCCATATTTACGAGAAATCTCATATCCTTTGCGCAATGAAAAATAGCCCCTGACGTCTGTGATTATACCAAACCTTTAAACTGTCCTTTCCTATAACACTTACTGAGTTGTGATGGATTAGGCTTTATCTTCACGGCCACATTGCACCTCCTTATTCTTTGCACCGGATTGTTTATGTTTGTGTCCGTCCAGAAAGGAAAAAAAAGCCACTCCTAGCAGGAATTCATCAATGCGCTTTGTCCTAAAATCGGGGCAGCGTGAAAACAAGCTGCGGGGTCTAATGGATTAAGGCCGCGGCCATCCTTCAACCCCCCTGCACTGATTGTGCATCGTGATTTCATTACCCATAGGAATGTTCTTGTACTTTTGTCTCAGGGCGAAATTGGGTTGAACTAAAAATCACCGTTTTCCTCTTAAGAGAAAACACTTCCCGAAGATACAAGGGCATCGCCTTGTATCTACTGCGCCGACACACCTTTTATCAACACATATAGATCGTCACACGGCCAGAGAAAACAATAACTGGACCTCGCTTGCTACAATTTGTGGATGAATTTGAGTGAATGAGCACCCAATGTGGTCATAATACCAAAAGAGTCATAATATTTCTCATAGACACGCTGTTGCTGGAGTCGACCTGTACAGCTATGATTGAGGTGTGGGGGTGGGGGTGGTGGGCTAAGGCCTGGGATGAGTGAAGCCACTGCCCTGCGCGGCGGCGGTGGAGGATGGATGGCCTCGGAGTACAAGGTCCAGCAGAAATGTGCCCACCGTGCCGTTAGGGGATAGGGAGGAGATGATTCATTTTCAGCATCACTTCACCCAGGATGATCTCATTACTTGGTGCGAGTGGACAGTCTCGGTGATGGGAACCCAGCAGAGTCCACAGAGCCTCCACCCTGAGAGGCGTGTCATGTGAGGCATCGATTATAGAATATAATGGATAGAAGAAGGAGCACAGACCTTTTAATCATGGTGTCCTTTCAGATGATTTTATGCAGGTATGTGTTAAAGAATATCTTGTGTGGCCTTTAAAAAAAAGAAATTGATCCGCCCTTATTATTTAAAGCATATTTTTTGTGTTATTGTTTAGATAATTAACAGCATAAATAAATATTGAGTGACTGTTATTTACAATCTGCTTTTATTACTTCACGACCAAACCATTGATTCGCTGACTGCTGTGTATGTTCAGGAATCTCAATAATAATGCAGTCGGTTGCACAATATTGACAATCCTTATATATATATATATCATATTTAGTGGCCTTATTATTTATTAATAATAATACCTTGTCTTGATAACAGTTGCATAACCAGACTGTGAGAAAGTGTGATCTTCTGTTTGTCTCCTCTTTTTATTTATTTGGGATTGATAATTATTGTTCTAATTATAGTAGAAATAGAATACTAAATAATCAGAATCTGGAAGTGTTCAAGGCTTTGAACACGTAGAGTGAAGATCATACCTCCATGTGAGCCAATTAAATTGAGATACAAGTTCCTATCTGAATTTGCACAGTGCAGAGGGACTCGTCTTTTAACAGTGTGCAGTGGGACGAGAGCACAGGATCTCACATGGCCCTTGTTAAATAGAAACAGAGATGAAACACAGCATTTTAATGATCCATACCTACACTGTAGTCTATAGGAAGAGGTTTCTTGTCTTCGCATGTTTAATTAGGGTATTGGTTGGTCAGTGGGTTATTTGAATTAAACGGGACCAGTGGTAACCAAGTACTCTACTACAACAAATGGTTGTAGGTCTGAACAGTTCTGCATTTTGAAGAAGAATTAACCAAAATATATTAGGTAAATCATTTAAAACCCTTGTAATGTGATATCTTTGTGATATATTATTTGTTTTGGAACACATTATACATTTTAGAAATAATTGCTCAAAACGTAAACTAAATATAGAATTGTAGTGGTCGCCAAGTATTTTTTTGTAATTTTTTAGAAATCATGAGTAAAAATCATTACTGGAGCCATCCTTAACATAAGGAACACTGCGTGCTGCATGCATATTCCAGTTGAACTTGTGCTAACGTCATAGGCCTGCTGTAGCCTACCCTGTCACTACTGTTTTGTCTTTTGAAGGGTGTATAAATTGTTTCCAGTGTCACATCCCCAGCTAAATGACTCGTTTCACAACCAGAATTTGATCAGTTCAGTCCCATAACAATTGGAAAGTCTAGAAAAGCCGCACAATTTAAATATTTTATCTCCATTCACGTTTCCATGGGTCTAAAGCGGAAATTAGATGGCAGAAGTCTCAGATGAGAATGATCTGCCAATACAGCATGCGTGTTAACATTCTGAAGTAGTAGTATCCAACATATTGTATATACTGTTACTGTACATGTAATGTGTACAACTCTCATCCGTGATTGGCCTTTGGTGGTCCAGCGTTTCAGAGCAGAGAATACTGCTTTTTTTCTCACAATTTTGAAACCTAATTTTTCCCACTAGATGAGTTTTTTAATCATTCACATTTTACTGGATGGTTAATAACACTTTTATCTTGAAAAAAATGCTTTTTGCATTTGCAAAGAGAACTACTCAGGACTGTTTGCTGAATGCAAGTGACCAGAGATAAGCTTGTAAAGATGATAGATTTAATTTCTCTGTGACACACTTCAGTGATTTATAACAATTAAAGAGAACGCTTGGAGTGCATGGGCTGTAAAAGTGACCTTGCAGATTAGAGCAGCCAGATGGTTGAGTGAAACAAACACACAGGTTGGTCGGACCTATTTTAGACCTTCACCGCATGGTGTAGTAGGTATTCCAACACAGGAATAAAGTTTTTGGGGAATGACATGTTGAAAAAACAGTGTTTATTTACTAAGATAAGATACTGTAGGTGAGTCTCACACTAAAAGTAAACCACACAGGATTTCTTTATGATAAATGTGCATCGACATCGGAAGACTAAGGTTTACTATGTCCATAATTGCTGTGCATTTTCAGAAATTGATCAGCATAGTCATTTTAATGTGTTTGCTTTGCACTCTGTACTGTAGTTTCCACAGAGGAATAAGAGCAGAGCTGGAAGGTCTCAGTCAGCTGTTGTTTGCCGGTCGAATCAGTTCAGTAGCTGAATGATGTTGACTTTGTCAAGGTTGACCTTAATGCATGTATGGCTTGATAGGGATGACATGCTCTCTGCTGACATCGCCTTTGATGTCTTTTAAAGTGACATGAACTAGAAGGTAGGACTCAGCAGCCGCCATACTGATTATGTTTAGGTAAGGCTGTCCTCCCTTAAAGCGACACTTCACCGTTTTCCAACCCCATCTCTGTATATTTGGTCGCAGTATTTCAGTTAAGTAAGTCTGGCTGTGATTTACTTCAAGTGAGTAGATCTTTTTTAAACAGTGGTCATCTCAGTATGCCAAAACAGTAAAGCCAAAGGTGTAGAGAATGTAACAACATTAATGATGGCAAGACCTACTGGAACATTTTAGTGGAACAGAGCCCTCGTTAACAATATAAGTTACACCTGTGTGTTTCCTGCTCTGAACATCTGGCGTGACAAAAGGCAGACATTAAAAGAAGTTATAAAAGAAACACAAGGCAATATAAAAAGACATTCAGAAAAAGAAACTAAAGTTAAATGAAATATATTAAACAGGTGCATAAAAAAGTTCTACTGCTTTTGCCGTCAGCCGTGGCCTCGGATAAAAAGGACTGGAGACCAACTGTGGGCTGGTGAGCTGGACACTATTTAGAATATTTATTATTTTTGATAGCATGCTAACATTTAGCCTCAGCTCACATTACATTACATTCTGCATGTAGAATGCTGTTCAAATATGCTAAATAGCTATTTTTGCTAGCCAGGCTCTTATTTCGTATCTACAGCAATCAGACAAATAGTTTCATAGTTGCATCTTCAGAGGACATTTTCTGCAGACACACTGCTCAGTATCAATGAGACAAAAAGACAACATTTTCATCCCATTGGGGTCCTTTTCTGGCCGCAGGACTAATGTAAGTTTTCATTCTCCTTTTTCGCACACTAGCCACTCTTTAGCTAATTTAGCAAGTAAGCTAAAAGTGGCTAAAGCTTCCAATTGGTTTTTAATGTTAATTGTGATTAGCTTGGTCAATATGAGCTAGCATTTCACCGGACACTAGTTATTTTCTACAGTATTAAAATAATAAATACCACCTTATTTAACTTTTGTATAAAATAAAATGTAGACTACTTGTGTTACTTTGTGTTAGGTTTCATTCTTGTATGTCTGTATGCTAAATATGAAGCAGCGAGCGGTTAGCTTAGCTTTGACAAAAACAAGGGGAAATAGCTAGCATGCTTTTTCTCTCTCTCTTGCTCCTTGTGGTATATAATGGAGATGAATGCAATTTTAGTTGTAGTTGTCACAGATTTTTACTTTCAAATTATGGCTGTTTAACCAAGCTTGGAAGTTAAAAGGACTATCGTGCTTTTTTTAATTGATATCATAAGAATTTTCCTGATTGACATTGGTCTGTGTTTTCAACCTAGATGGACAGTCAAAACTCCTTATTACCCTGAAAAGTAATGCGTTTGCTCGTGTGTTTTTAAGTTGTTTTGTATTTACTCCTTTAGACTCAGAGACTGAGGACAACATATCTGGTTTCAGCCGAGTGCATTTTCTACTTTACTCTGGCGAAACCCTTTTTATCTGAGTGTCAGAATTGACAGATTGTAATGTTTAAAGTTACCAGCAGGCTGTTACATCTGTCTGTTCACGCCTTGTGCTCCAAATGAAATGTTTGTCTAGTTGTGGAATAAAATCACTTAACATTGGAAAAAGATTCATCATATCAGGATTCTCCTGATGCAAAGCTTTTTTTTGCATATGGCTTGTATGTTTACAAAGTCCTATGTCAAACTGGCTTTGACCACATAAAAACACCCTCACCTGAAACTAATGCTTCACTTCAAAGGTGGTTATTACAATTGATTACTTAATGTTTATTACAGACAGCAAGTGATGTTATGGCAGATGTCTAAAGGCCAGTTCATATTTTAATATGCACATATTGGACTGCATGAGTCAGATGGGATTAGGTGGGATAACATGAAATGAGAAAGTGGTGAACTGGTTTAGCTTTCCCACAACGTCGTTGTGTTTCTGTGATCTGCTTGTCAGTTCTGCACACTGACATTAAAATGAATCTACCAAAACCTGTAGGGAAGGCAAACCAATAAATTAGATCATCTTGCAATGTTTGCAACAAGTCTCCCATTCATTGCAAACAACATGCTCCCTGGAAAGACAAAAAATAAGCTTACACATGGCTTGCCTTAATGTCCAAAGTATGGCAATCTTCTTTTCATCCCCCCCACCTCCCCATTGCTTTAATCAGGCCAGATCACCCACAGCGTCGTTTTAGATGTCGATGCTTTCTCCTCTGAGCTATCAGAGATAATATGACAAATTCAATTCCAAGCAATCAGCCAGAACAACATTAGTTTATTTATTTTTTCTTTCTACTGACATTTTTTACTGCCCATGCATGGTCATTGCTGTGGAGTTTGAAAGCTTGACCTCCCAGAAATCATCTGTCATTCAAAAACCCTGTCCACTGGACCATTATGTAAAGTTTTGAGTTGCAGTAGATGCCTAAGTCTGCTGCCTCATTGGAAAGTGGCACAATGAAATGCATTTACGGTTCATGTGGAAGTAGTGTTGTGACTACTTACTGGGGGAAACATGTGGTTAATGTAAAGGGAATTATGATAATTTAGTCACAGACTTTAATTAAAATAAATCATCACTGACTTTTACACAGGACGTGAACAGCTGGTGATGTCCCATGTTTTTTTGACCAATACACCCTTGATCTCTTACCTTTGTGGACATTCGCACACTATCATTAGAGACAATTGGGTAATACCTTAATAGCACACGTAATCCGGGGGAAAATATGTTTTTCTCAAACCATATTTGACAATTCAGTTTCGTTGTATGGGAATGTAATATAAAGAAGACTAGGCTACATTGTTGGTGAGATATATATATATATATATTTATATACTCCTAATGGTGTGTGATCATAATAGCAGGTTTCACCAGCGTCGACGCACACAGCGACTTTAGCACTTTTGATCAATGAATCGGTTCATTGCACCCACTGCACCTCAGTGACTGCGTATCAGGCGTGTGCTATGGGTGTCATTTCTTGCGTGTCAGCGGACATGATTGCAAGCGACACAGCGGCTATGTGACATGGCCTTGTACTTAATTGTCCTCATTCTGTTGGTCTATTTCTTTTATTTATTCAAGACAGAACAGCCATGATAAAGATATTATTTACTGTCCCCAGCAGAATTTTATGACATATAAAAGTTATCAGATGTTAAGTGTTTAGAAAAGCAAACACTGACGCTTATATGAACTCAGTGAGGGCTGAGTAGAGGGTAGCAACACAGCAGAATGTCTCCGATTAGAACTTTCATGCCCGCTTCTTCTTACTCGCTGAGCTGTTGTAATGCTGAACTCTAGTCCAGCCGGACAGACCATCTCTGACCCTTTATGTTGTGATCTGGGCTTAGACAGCGCCCAGACATCTCCCCTCCTGAGCTTTGGGCAGAAACAGACGGTGAGTGTTAGCTGTGATAGCAGAAGCAACTTTGAGTCATAGCCTATCAGAGGCAGACTGGCTGTGGGAGCTGGATGGGATTTGAAGACCTGGCCCTCCATTAATCATATTCAAATCAGCCTCCGACTGACTGCCTCTCCTAAGCTCCTCACTCCTCACTGGAGCTTATCTTAATATGGACAGATGAAGCCACAGTCCTGTTTGTCATTTCTATAGCCATTGTAATCATACTTCCATCGGTCATTATTGATAATGTCAAAAATTCTTGATGACTTTAAGATGTGCAGTCGGTTTGTTTACAAACAATTCATCAAATTTAACCAGCAGCAATCAATTCTTGCTTCACGCAGATTAACATAATGTATGATCTTTAAATGAGCGGTTATAATAGTTGTTTTGTTATGAACATGGTGCATCATTTGTACTGTCAAATAGTCTAAATTAATAATAAAGAAGAGAGGTTGCAGTTTACTACAACCCTAAATAAATCTTTATTGTCACGTTTTTCTCTCGCACGCCATTCTGGGCAGTTTACACTTCACTCAGTCCAGCATTAGTTAAACAATGACAAGCAGTTTTGATAGATCTATCTCAAATACACAGCCAGTCAAAAAACTCTTAATTCTACTGAGAGCCTACTGAGATATACGCATGTTTAGAAAGATAAAAATTTCATTATGCTCTCAAGGACTATAAATGTCGAATGGGAATTTGTCTCAGATGGTTTGTCTCTGTCTGCATCTCAATGATATTCAGCGCAACACAGAGCCTTTAAAATAAGTATTTGCCTCTCGTTCCCATTTGAATTGTTCTGGATGAAAACAATATTCAAAACAAACAACCGCCGCTGCAGACTACGATCATGTCTGACCTTCAGCACTGAAGCATATCCTGCATATGGACCGGTAGACACGTCAAAGTGGCTTTATTTGCGTGTATGTAATATATGGACTCTTAATGGAGCATGATGAACTAAAGTCCAAACTCATTACCCGCTGTAATCCAGTGATGTTTGCTGATGAATCTCTGTGTTGTCATTGCGGAATATCATTTGCATTTGTTTCTGATGATGTACAAGTTTATGTATTACATGTATTTTTATGCAGCATAATAGGGCATGTAATACATATGCCACTGATGAAAACATATTGCTTGACACTCATCTTGAGGTTTGATTATAAATAAATACAAACATTAATATAATTACTGTTTTCGCTCAGGGTACAAATATAATTTTATGAAATTGTTGCAGAATAGATTAATTGCTATAATATTCCCATTTGCATGCAATACTTCTTGTTCTAATTATTGACCGAGCAGATACATCTCGCTCTCACCTTACAGGCTAAAAGAGACGTCTGTTAATTATCTTCCGCCTTTCCTTGATATTCATGCTGTTGTTGGGGTTGCAAGTCATAAAATCCTGTTTGTTAAAAAAAGATCCATCTACAAATATTTGGCAATATGTTGAAAGTCCACTGGGAGTATTTGATGAATTAGGAAACCTTTAATTAGTAAGACTTGGCTTATGCTCCACACCTGTCTATTATACCCTAAGCTGCAGCAGGCAACCTCACGTGTTAGCTGCTCCAAATGGTATGGCCAAAGGGAACAACATGTAAATTTGAAGAAGCTGAAATCCTCCAAGGTCAGAAAATGTGCATACAGCAACACTTACTTCCTCACACTGCTCTGCGATGCTTCACAGCAAGGAGCAGCAAAAATGTGTTAATGAGTCAGGCTTCTCTGGACACTGCTCTTGTTTACTGCTCCTGTTAGTTTGGAATTTTGCTTTAGCAGTAAGTTTTGATTTGTTGTTCCTGTGGGGGAGGGACTGGATACACTTTCCAAATGTTATTTAAGTGAACAGGGCGAGTGTAGGGCGCTCTCCTATGTTGCAGCCATGATTTAAGACGATAGGATGATGATGGTGAGTTTTTGCATGAAAATCTTGCTGAGTGAGGCTGTGATGAAAGAAGTATTCAGATCTTATTTTGTCCCAATATTCACACTCCCTTAGTTCTGTTTTTTTGTCTCTACAGCTCTTAAGGGAAATAGCTGGCTGCTAAATGCTAACTGTGTATGTCTGCTGTTTGGTGCTCAGCAGGTAGTGTACAAGCTTTATATTGAAAACTGCTCCATCCAAAAATTACACTATGAGAGCAAGCAAAACAGTACATTTGTGGACCAAGTACAATATTACTTTCTTAAATGTTCTTAAAAGTGAAAAATATAAAGAAGCATATTTGGAAGTAAAGTACACGTACCTGAGTAAATGTCCTTATTATATTACACCACCGACCTTTAGAACTTTGAGAATGTGCTGTTGCAGGGATTGCTGAGGACGGAAGAGTAGTCTTATCTATCAATTATATAGCTGGGTAATTACAAAGGGACCTACTGCCTCACCAAATAGTCACATAGTTACACCAGAGCTCACTGGCTGACACTCTTAACAGACTTTTGAACTGCAATGACGGTCGCTTCTCTACTTAAACCCAGTCCTGAGGAAAACTGAAGTTGCCAATAATGATCTGAGTTCGCTTCCAGACACACAAAGAAGACCAGCGTTACTTCAGGACCTCCGCTAGGTGATGGCTCTCACGCTGCGGGGTGGATAACCTTTTGAAAAGGCTACAGGGTACATAACCTTTTGAAACATTTAAACATTCATGTGGTGGCCATTAACTGTGATGCATGTTAAATCCTCTTGAGCTGTGAGAGGTTTCGTGCTACTATTTGCAGCCACTGGACAGGCTTTAATAATTCATTTTCATAATAGCCCTTGGAAATCCCTGAATACATATTCAGATTTTACAGAGAAACCTCGAAGGATTAGTCTAATTGACTCCTTAAATTTACGACCTAGCATAATGAAATAAACTTAGATTTGACAAAAATTTGATTTGACGGAGTAGTAAACACAGAATATATTCACTTTTAGCTCAATTAGGATTGCATTGCTGCTGTTCCTTGTTCTTGCAGTCATTTTGTCAGCTGTCACTCACAAGGGAACGACCCTTTGGTTTACAAATAACCGCTGAACTAACCTCTCAGGTGACTTGTCATTTTACCTGTCATCAGACTGTCTGAGGACTTAAAGATGTCAAGGGTTACCAGATCTCCAGTTTAAACAAGCTGGCTCCCACCAAAGGTCACAGACACCTCGGTGCTACCAAATCCAATTACAGGACTGGACTAGCAATGGAATTTACAGTGTTGCTTGGAAAGAATGGGATAAGTACCATGGGAGGTTGTACGTTGACTGAAATCCTGAGAAGGAAGTTATTTTTCCGTTGAATTGCCTACTACCTATTTCGACATAATGTCTGCAGTTATATCACTAGTGCAGTGCCAACTCAAGACAAGCTTGTTGTAAATGCGTGCAGTGGTATTGCTGCTTGCAGCTTTATCAAGAACTGCTCGAACAACTTCTCACAGTCTGGTTCACAGAAAGAAATAAAATGTCTGGCTACTAGCGGCCAGAAACATCGATGAAATACGCTGTGGTTCACAGGAAAACACACCCTAGTCTGGTTTCACTTAATGAATGTATTATTTTCCAAGTAGACATATTAGTGCTTGCTTTGACATAATCACCGCAGTTATAAATCAGAGTCTAATAATATTGAACGTGCAGCATTTTTAAATTGCACTAAATTTGACACTGCAGGTCCTTGTGATGTTTAAAGTAGACCAGACAAATGGTCCTTCAGCTATGCGAAGGACATACCCACACCAACACATTTTGCTTTATAGTCAGATGAATTGTCTATAGGTTGTTTTCTTTCAGCTTCCAAATGAATACCAGACTATTTATTAGGTATTGCTTTAAGGACTCAGAAAGTTATCTGGGGTCTGGACTACATTGGTGGCATATAATTGACATCACATTTTACTCTTCTTACCTGAGCGCTAAAGATCTTAACCCATAAGGTGTTACAATAAGGTAAAATATGTGTATTTGATTCCTGTACTGACTCTGCTCAGGTACATACAGACCTATAAACTGTAGTATGTATCCATATCCAACCTAGACGTATGAAAGGGATCATTTAGAACATGAGCCATGGGCAAGTTTAAAGGCATTTTGAAACGGTTTAGCACCAATAATGTGCCGTGTTGATGCATTGATGTTGAGATTGTTGTTGGGGTTGAGTTTATTGTAGTTACATAAGGGACTTAAAGGGATAGTTTGGATTTCTTGAAGTGGGATTGAAGACCAGAGTAGATGGTGGTCCATGTGCCCCTCAGTTTGGAGAAACAGACAGTTTACCTGCACGGAATGAAAGCAATGTTCTGCTGTGGGCGGGGGCAGCAGCAAAACACACTCTACACAACTAAAAGAAGAGCCCAGCTTTAACAAATCAATATTAGTCTAAGTGTACACCATAATTAGAATATTTTCCTTGCTTAACTTTGCCGTCAGACCGTGCTTTCAACTTCACTTGCTCTGAGCTTCGCTCATTATTCTACTTTACTACCTATTAGCTCAGCATGTACAAGCGAATGGATTTACATTTCAGTCAGTAATGAAAACATGGTGTGAAATGACAATTAGAAAATTAGGAAGTCATTTATTTGCCATTTGGCGAGACCAGGATGTAAATACATGCAGTACCAAAAATACCAGGTTTTCTCTTTCCGTTAGTATTGTGGCTAATACATCAGGTTACATCCTGTGCTCTCTGTGTTTCGTAAATGCAAGTCCATTTAGACTCCAATAGAGAATGGAAGGCTGGATGATATAAAGGTACTTACAGTATTAAACCATACTGGCTGTCAGAAATACCACGTTTGTCATTGCATCATATGAGCCTGCTTAAAAACAGTGGTAGTGTATTTCATGAATGTCAAAGCTTGACTTTCTTCCACATTAAATAACCAGCATGCCAGAGCATCACTCTACATCGCAAGCGGTATGCACAGAAGGAGGGCATTTAGCAGTAAAGTGTATGCAGTAAAACCATAGTGAGGCAGCGGTGTGAATCAGACTTGTTTCATTTCTTCCTCGACACCGTGCGACATGCGTTTGACTGACATTCTTTTTTTCTTCTTTCTTTTTACCAGGAAATGCTTTGGTTCTTGTTCTGCATTGCAGCGGTTCCATTACAATAAGTCCTGCTACCAAACTAATTGGGCTTGGTGTGAAACCTCAAAAAGTTCAACAGGCTGTGACAGGCAAGAGAAAACAGTGATTGGTACAGTTGCCTGCGCTGCTATAAAAGCCTGTGTGAAATCTAGCACCAGTGGCTGTCACAGGTACAAATAAATTCTTTCATGTGTTGATTTTGACAACTAGGAAATCGACTGACAAGCTGGAGTCGTGTATTTTACTGGTTCCAATGTGACTTTAATACATCTCACAAACAAATGATTTTCCTTGATCCACATCAACAACAACATCATGGTCACTGACTGAATTCTGCTGTTAACCAAAAAAAAGCAAACCAAAAAGGCAAAACAACTGTAATATTACATATTTACAGGTCTATGCGGTGTGTGTGATTTGATCTCCTTCCTCTCTGTAACACTATGAGCCTGTTCCCTGTGCCTTAGCACCCAAGACCTCGACCTTCGAGGATCATATCTTGTTTTTCTCCCCTGGGCAATTGATCTTTGACTGTGAAAAGGAAACCTGCCAGCTTTACATAATTGGATTGCGAAAGATTGCTACTCTCTTTGAGGCTCCGCATCAATCTCGGTGCCTATTAGAGGGGATGAAGTAAATCTTATTGTCATTTCAGTTGTGTTTTATTGAAGGTATGCATCAAAGGTGTGCAATCCTTAACGCCACGCTCCCTGGTATTACAGCCTCCTCCTAACAAGAGCGACCAAATTCGAAAGAATATCGGAGTGACTGATTGTTTGGAGCTTCCCGCAGCACAGAGGCAGGATATGCTCCCTGATCACAGGTGGTGTTTGCTTAATATTTGACTTCCCGATTGCAGTGACATCCTCCAAACACAGCTTTAAAAAGCACAGTTTGGTGTTTACTCAGTGCAGTCGAAGTTGAGGAATAAAAGGCTCTAACTGTAGCAAGACATTGAAAAAGATTGACAGGTGGATACTGTGTACCCATACTGTACGTGACTGTTCAGATTACACCGACAAACAAATGCCTCCGGTGCTCTAAGCCTCTTTTTCCCCTTTGCAATCTCACTCTACTTTCTGTCACAGCGGACTGCTGGTAGTGTGAGCGCTGCTTCCCAGTTTCTGCGCGGTTGATAAGGCCCTGCTCACTTCATTACGGTTCATCGCAGGCTGCAAACGACATGTTCAGTGGACAAAAGCTTTGCATACTAATTTGAGCCTTGCCACGTTCTCCAAAGCAGCAGCAGCCAGGTGTGGTCAACATGTTCCAAACTATCCCCTAGTAAGTCCTCCATTTACTGCTGCTTCCCATTATCAAATGCTAAATGTTTTGTCCTCACGCAGAAGTGAAGCACAGCACTTAATTGGCCGCGATGATCAACCAGGACAACTTGCATTAATTAAAGCGCACCGGAGGGGGGGAGCGCTTGTGATCTGCTACTGTCAGGATCAAACCAAAGAGCCACAGGTTTTGGTTAAAATGAGATCCATTCATTAACGTCTCACCCTTAACAGAAAAAAAGGTGAATTCCAATTTATTACGTCTTGAGTCTTTTTGTGGCAGTTTTGACAATTGGCGTTGTGATAATATATTCACCAAAGTCATTGCTGAGATCTCCCAGTATCCCTGGGAATTCATACCTTGCAATTCAAGCAAAATGCCACTGCCAACTGTAACTATTGATTTTTCATAATCTTAACAAGGTGATTTACTTACCTAACCTTACTGTAGTTGCCAGGTGCATATATTTTGGAATGCAAGAATTTTGAAATGCTAGCATTAGACATAAAACAACAATTATGACTGAACATAATCCAGTATTTTTGCAGTTTTTGACTGATAGGTTTAAGTCACACTGAAGGGTGACTGGGCGAGAAATGCGTTCGGTCTGACACTCAGCAAGGTTGTTAACAAGAAGAAATCTAAACCAATTAGAGCGCTGTTTAGCTAATAGAAATACCAGGATATGAGACATTTAGTTGTCAATACCAATAGAAGCAAAATTCCTCTATACCCAATCCAAATAAAAATAAAAAGATTTCCCATGTACTTTAACATACACTCATTTATTAACGTTTGCATACTGTTTTTTGCTAATTTATTATTAATTCCTAAATGTCTAAATCCACGAAAATAAAACCCAAGTTATATGAAACTAACATTTCTGTAACCAAACAGGGATAGGTCAAGATTCACAAATTTGGGCCCAATCTAGAGCCAGTATTCTGGTTTGTCCTTAAACATTAAACATGTTGGAATCTACGACACTGACACGTTTGCTGATTCCGAGTGATTTATTTTGCCAGGTGAAAACAGTGCAGTTGACTTTACATGGCAGTTAATCTCAAAAGTCATCCTCCAGGTGATCTGCTGTGAGGACCATTAACAATAAAGACATAATCAGGCCAAATACAGGGAATGACCAAACTCAAGTCTTCTGGCTGCAGGGAGGAGAGAGTAATAACCATGTTTAGTTTGTGGTCACATACGCAATTAAAACTCTAAGTTGCTCTAACATTTGTTTCAGACTTCCAATATATTTATAAAAAATCAGTGAATCGCTGCCAACATAAAACTCATGGCACTGGCCCACTGAGAGAAGTAATACTTTAGAGAAAACTGGCTTATATGAAAATGCAGTAAAACATATCCGCTCAAAATAGATTTAACAGCTTCTCACAATCGACTTTGCTCTGGTTCAGGTTGTGTTCAGGTTACCAAAGTCTTTCTGCTTGCAAGTTGCATTTCTGTTCCCACAGCTGGAGCTCCTGCTGCGTTGTTGGCAACCCTGTATGCGATCAAGCTTTGGCTTGTGAGCTCAGCAGCCCTTTGCCTCTCTGAATATGTGTCTCTGAAATGCAAAACAGTCTTTTGTGGTATTTTGAAGAAGTTTGTAGTGCACTTTGAATTACCTTTTCGGGCTGCGTTTCCAGACTTTTTGGTTGTTTTTGTGATACTTTGTGAACACTTTGAACTACCCTGGGTTGCTGGAAATCTTGTGAATTACAGGGTAAATATTCACTGGTAATTTGGTAATTTAAAGGGAGCATAGCCTTAGTTAGGCAGGACACTGACAGTGTGCTGCATGCATTCATGCTCACCGTTGATAGGGCAAACCTGCAAAACCTGCACCCCGGTGTGAATGTGGAAGTAATTTAGTCAACTTGGATAATTGAGACAAGGCTTTATATACGATTTATTTTAGATCATCAATTTTCAATGTTGTGAGCCCAAATCGAAATGTTGAAAGCGCTATGTTCAAGTTGTCTTTAAAAATTGTATGTATGTCGTGAAAATGATACATTTTGTACTGGCTGTTGTCATAAGCTGACATAAAGCCACTTTGAACTTGAATATATTTTAAAGGCACCATTTAATAGCTGGGAATGGCAGCAATCACAATTGCAGATTTTTGGATTCCGCACCGTGACTAGAAAGATACTGTATGCCTTTTGTGCACTTGTCCTTAATCCAATGCAATGACAAATTGTTCCTTCAACTTGACATGTTAATAGTTTAAGCTGCCTAACCATAAACATGTGTGGATGCATGTTATTGCAAGTTATTCTGTGCTGTATGTTACACATCACACTTGGATCATTTTGTAGCAATTAGTTTTAACTTAGATTAACTCATGAAATCCACTGTGATCAAAGGTTGTCAAACAATGAAACGTGAAAAAAAGAGTAATCAATGGTACGCTCTACAATACCTGTGTAGGAAACACTGGTAACAGCTACTTGTCTATGCATCACAAGTGCTTGAGAAGAAAAGAATAAAAACCTATTTATCTCAGAGAATATTTGTGCAATTTTCACTCATTAGGTGGGTTTTGTCGAGAATGATTTAGAACTAATGAGTTTTTCAACCCTGATACAGCTCTTCAAACAAACCCGATACATCCATTATCCAGTTTCTATATCTGAACGTAGGATGAACACTCTTGTTGCCATGAAACGGTTAAACTGAACTATAGCTTACTGGGAAAAACTGTGTTTTTTCAACCAAATGGGTCTCCTTGCTTCCATTTACTCTTTACTCCGTCACAGAGAGGGACTTGGCCGGCTGATGTGCAGCTGGCTCATTCAGCGTTGCTTTGAAGCCACTTGATGCCTTGGAGAGGCATACGGCCTGTGTGACCTGACATCGCCCAGTGTGTCCGCCTGGCTGTAAAAAACAGACACCAGCACTGAAGTCCTGGAACTGACATATTTCACTGTGTCTGCCAAAAGAGTCTGAACCACCTCCCCCACCCGGCCGCTTAGCTTGAGTCCAACCCTTCTCCCTGTCTATCAGGACACAAAAACTACTGATGGTTTGCTTTGAAATATAGTACACAATTTTGTCCCCATTGGGATGAATCGTGATAACTTTGGAGATTCTCTGACTTTTCATTTGGTGCCATCATCTTCATCATTATATGTCCAGTACTTTGGTTTATAACCAAATACCTGCAAACAAAAAATGACACTTTCATCAGCCTCAGCTGTGCTGTTTTGTAGCAAATGTTAGCATGCAAGCTAAACTAAGTTTAGCAAGCATGGTAAACATGGTAAACCTGCTCAGCGTCAGGATGTTAGCATTATCATATTGAGCATGTTAGCATGATACAATTAGCATATAGCTTAAAAAACAACACTGTGGCTAAGTACTTTCTCATATAAGTGCTTAAATGGCTTAAGTCTTTTATTTTTATTTTGATATTGCTCATTTTGTCTCATACTACTTTGATAACACTTCCATTCAGACTTGTACACGGACACAAGCGCTTCCATACATATTATCCAGGGTCTGCATATGTCGACACGTTCCACACATGTCAATCAGGAAACATGATGCCACCTCCTGACAGCAAGAAGAGGAGCGTATTTTGTTTGATGGATTTTACCTTCATAAAAAAGTAAAAAAGGTGATGACGGTGCATTTTACAAGAATAGGACTAATGATGTGGAATACAGTTCATACAGTATCAAGGTTGTGGGTTCGCCGTACTTACAGTCCAAGCGGTCACAAATGTCTGGCTTCACGTGGAAGTCCACACAGCTGTCCGAGACACTCACATACTTGACCAGAAGACGATCCAAGCCTGCAAAGAACACCGGATTTGTCTTAACAACACACTTATGCAATGCAAGTTCAGAACGAATTCTGCCACCAAGGAGAGCTCCTTAATGCTGAAGTCAGTAAAAGCATTACCTGGTGCTAATCCCCGCCACCAGCCATGCTACAACAATCACAGTGAGTAAGGAGCTTCCAGTCCTGGTGGGAAGCCAAGGGTGTCCTGGTCCTGTCAGGTTTAACTTTAGGGTAAATTCCATGTCCCTTTGCTAACTAGATCATAATAATCCTAGGCTGATTAGATTAACCTGTACATTCATGTCTTTATTTCAATTTGACACACAATTTCAGTCAGTTCTACATCCTGGTATGTTCGCCAGCTTTCACTACTTGTTTCCGATAGAAAGATTCAGGTATAGATAGAGGCTTAAACCCTCTGCATTATGAAGCTACCCCTCCCAGTTCCTTTTCCTGCTGTGTGAGGAACTTCGTTGTGTCTTTTTTGTTGTGTTAGATCCGTGATTATGTGTGGTGTCTCTTTCACTGAAACGCTCTACCCCCTGTCGGAATCTCTTAAGCCACTTTGCAACCATTTGACTGCTCATGGATGATGTATCACGTAGAGGATGACGAGGCAATCCTCCGGTTCCCTTGATAATATCCTCAATGAATTTGTCAAAACAGTCTTGAAGGTTGAAGGCACCAGCGTCGCTCCCTACAGCGAACAAGTAGCTTACCTCAGGGTGCACTTAAACCCTGACAACATACAAAAGCTGCTTCGAGGCCCCTGTGTGGATTTCACACTGGTCTGCGTGTTTGTGTGTATGCAGCCACATACCTTCATAATTACATAATTGCAGCAGTGAGTGTGACAGTACTCACAGTGCTTATCCAATTTTCAAAATAAGATTAGAAAAGCTTGTCATTATTTGAATTTTAATACTGATGACAAAATTGTTTTACTGAAACTTTGTTACTGACATTGGAAAAAACTGAGCAGGCCATTGCATTTGAAGGAAGCCGTCTATCAAGCCAGTTGGGCCAGTCAATGTAGTTTAACCTAAGCAATTACATCGTAGATATGAGTCCAGGTCATGCCTCTGATGATCCCCTCTTTGCTTGGGCAAGGGTAGGATTTGTTTTAACCATAGGCTGTATAAGAGGTAGATTTAGTATTTCTGATGTCACCCATTGGTTTGTGGAATGCCGTTTTGAAGCCTTGAGTTCGGCGTTTTGGCCGTCGGCATCTTGACTTTTTTCAACCAGTCAACAGAAGTGACCATATTTGGAATGCGGAGGAGTAACGTTGAGACGCCATTTACAGCTCTGGTAGCGGTAGCGACATGTCAATCACAAGGTAGCCCGCCCTAAAGCATACCCTGCTTTATGGTCTATCTCACTCTAAAAGGGACCATGATTTACTAAATGAACATCATGCTGTATTGAAGAAGACTTGATACTAGAGATTAAGATCATAAACTCATATTTACAATGTTTACTGAGGGAATAAATCAAGTGAGAAGTCGCTTTCTCATAGATTTCGCTACAATCAGACTTCTTTTTGCAACCAGAGGAGCTGTTATTTATAGTAGTTTGATATTTTTCCCCTACTGCCTGCCACAAAGACCCGCCCTACTCTGCCACTGATTGGCTAGCACTCCATACCTTCTTTGCAGAGTTTGTTAAGCTTAATGCTGATAAACAAGGTAGGTGGGAGGTTGGCATGGTTCATGATTTCAACTCAGCTTTGGATGTTTTCCGGTTCTATAGAGCTCTCATATATAATTATAATGAGCCTATTATGGGAGAATAATGACACAATCTCAAGGTTGTGTCATATTTAAAATGAATGTTCACCTTAATGTTGATACGGCACACTGATTAACAAGAATATTAAAAAAATAGTAACACATTTCAAAAGGTTGCCGACCCCTTAGCCAGGAATAAAATCTGTGTTATGCCGCCGTAAGGGTGTGAAGCTCAGCGTGTTGGGCAGGCGTGTAACAATTTGAACTTTTATGTTGGAAACCCGGCACAGACTTCCAATTAATTATCATTTATTTTATAATCTCAACCTTTCCCTAACCTTAACCAAATTGCAGTTGCAAAAAAAACTGTACAACTATGTATAACAATTATTATTTGTGCACCATTAATTGGCATGACAACTAATGACACATTCCGAGAAAATCCTGCATTCATTACCATTAATCGAGGTTAGAAGAAAGGCTCCCTGGATGATAAATGAGCCGAAAATCCCAGAGCCACCTGCAGTCAGAAGGTCTCTAAGTTGTTAACGATCACCAGTAGCAATTTTGCCATCAATTAAGTTGACAAGATGATGTCAAAAGGTGTCTCCGCGGGAAGCCTCTTCATCTACGGCGTTACAGCACCGACAGGGATGTGAAAAAGAGCCTCGCCGAGTGCTGACTGCAGCAACACAGGGCCCCTGTATGCGCCTGATAGTGCCACCGCAATTAGGAGCCGAGCTTGTCTAATGGGGCAGTAACATGAAGAATATGTGGAGGGCACCAATGTGAAAGGCACGACAGTCCGAGCTGTGAAAACTCCGAGCTTCAAATTAGACTGAGAGTAAAGCCCGTTATAAATGATGGCCGGCAGATCAAAGTCAAAGGACTCTACCACTAGGGGAGTTCAGGAGAGGCTAACACTGGGCTTTCAGCTAATGTGGCTCTCAGACACGGAGACATCCATTTTCACACAGACTCTTAATCTCCATGAACGACAGCAGCGGAGGCCCGGGAGCCGCGCCGTTACTTAGCCACAGTCACATGTTTAATGGATGATGAAATGTGTTGCATGATTTCAGCGACCTTTGCTCTGATGATTACTGCATGAACATCCCAGTGTGTGACCCAGCAGCATGCTTGTGTTTGCAACAGAGAGCTGTTCTTCCTCTTCCTCCTTGTTTTCTTAGAGAGCTTGTGCTGGGTCAGGAGCCATTGTTCCTGTCGGTTTAGTGAAGCCCGATGGGACATTGTTTGTGATCCTGGCATAAATAAACTTGATTTAGCTTAACTCAGTGTTCCGGGTGAGCACTAGAGAGCACAGGGTGATTTTCAACCTTATGCGTGCAAATATCCATCATCACAGAACATTAAAGGTTAATGCCTGTACATTTTTTGGGGTGTTTTTTAGACCTGCTAGCTCGTGGTAATGTTGGTCTGCCATTCTGTCTTTCACACCTTCCAGACTAAAACAGTTCTACAACTCAGGAATTGATTGGTGCAGGTATTCATGGTTGCCAGGTGATTAACCTAAATCACTTTGGTGATCCCAGATATTTAAAATGAGTATCACAACATCTTCTGGATGGATTGGCTTTTTGTTTCCTTTTTTTAAATTGACATTCATTAATTCCTTAATGACTTTGATGTTCCCCTGACTTTTCCTAGTGCAGAAGGAATTATAATGCGTGTGTTGATTCCTTTACTTTTATTCCAGAAATCAGGTCAAAATTTAATTTGGTTTATGACAATGCCCTGGCCGATCTTGGTTTTATTTCAGAGATATTTAAGCTAATGGACCTGAGGTGTCTGAGAATTAATGCCCAATATGAATGATTTTGTTCAGCAGTTTTATGGACACTTTGGGTCCTGAACATACTGGCTTGTTCAAGAATTCACTGAATGAAGAGTTGGCTTTATGCTCCAGTAGCACTTTGGCTAATGCTGGATTCCAGGGATGCCAAAAAATTTGAAAATCCAGCCTTGTACCAGACCAAAATGTAAATTAGAATTTTTTTTTTTTTTGAGATCAAGAATAAAATCTCAATATTTATCTCCCACACTGTTAGGTGATTTGAGGTGTAGTTATCTGGCATCTTGCAGTGTGATGGCAAATATACCTAGTAAATGCAAGCTGTTGTTGTAGTCTAGTTGCAAATAAAAGAAGAAAATAGTTTTTCACAAGTTTTGTTTTAGTGTAGAATGACAACCGGTGCTCTCAGTATATTCGATTGTGTGTTTTTGGAGCTCTGGTAATGTGAGTTGCCCGGTACTTGTCATGTGCACCTCTTGGATGCGTGTCCTCACCTTGGCGGTGCGCGATGTTCCAGTCCTCAGCAGGCACCCCCGTCATACACCGCTGTTAAACAGAACCTTGCATTGTTTGCTTAAATTAGCATTAAACGCAGCAGTAGCAGGGGAGGATAAGATGCCTTCACACTGCAACAAATCATTTAAGGTTGCAGAAGTTTCCCGATGAATGTTTTATTTATTCTGTTTATTTAGCAAGAAATGTTTACTTGTATACTCTGAATCACTTAACCAACCAGCTGCATAATTTTTTCGAGAAACCTTTGCCAAATCCATTTTTACCATTGTCTTTGTCATCTCATTGTTCACTCTCATCTATGGTATTTTCCAAACCATTATTTTGCCTTCTTTCTCACAGTTTGACATATGTGTACCTTGTCTAAAAAAAATGCCAGGTAGCTGGTTGGTGTCTGACGAAGGATCCAGGTGGCTCACTAAACTAATTCACACCAATCACCCAAGGACACAATCCATCAGCACAAGTTTTGCTGACCTGTTTTTCTTTTTAATTGCTGGATTTACTGGCTCCAGTTTCTTTTCTTCCAAAAATGACAAATGCCATTGGCAATCCCCAATAATGAACACACATTCTGGTGTGTGTGTGTGTGTGTGTGTGTGTGTGTGTGTGTGTGTGTGTGTGTGTGTGTGTGTGTGTGTGTGTGTGTGTGTGTGTGTGTGTGTGTGTGTGTGTGTGTGTGTGTGTGTGTGTGTGTGAGTGTACAACTCTCATTCCAGATGCAGAGAATAGTTTTATTATCCTCAGAGTGTCAGAGCAGTCCTTCCTCAGCTGTGCAGTCTAAATGGAGCCGGAGACCTGGCAGTAATGGATGTCTTGTCTCCTGGGTTGATATTCTCAGGCCGGTCGGACTCGGTGGGAGCCAAATTAATTGAAAGCACTGAAGCTGAGGGGATGCGAGTTTGGGGGCGCACCAAGGGGCCAAGGGTAAAGGAGACCGTAGTGGCTACTGGTGTTTGGACCCAACCTTTTCTTAGCAATGTGCTTTTTCGGAATCTTTTTTGTTGATGCTGTCGAGCCGTTTGAATTGTTTTTGTCAGAGACTGAAGGAACATTCCAGTTTGGTCTTTTGGCCGTATCATTGGCCAACATTTGGATTATGATAATGATATGTCATTGCTGCAAAGAAACCAGCAATCAGCAACAAAAATACAATCAGCTAGACTCATAGAGATTGTAAACAAACCAACATCTTAGCCAAATTACTTAATGTGCTTTATTTGGAGGTAAAACGAAAAGGGAGTGCACCCAAAAATGTCCAGCTGCAGTAAGCTGTAGCCAGTGAAAGTTTAAGCTGGTGAGGCTTTTTTCAATGTCTTTAATAATAGTTTTCAATACGCAGCTGTACTTAATTAACATTAGTTATGTGACTTGATCACACAACAACACAATAAGTCTTGGCTCCTGTACCTAACTGATTCCATTCATCTATAAACAATATAAAGCCTTGGTTAAAACATATCTTGTTTAATACTTTATGTATAATACAGGCCTGTTGTTTGTTTTTTGAAAGAAATGCATTTCAAAACAAGATCACACTTTCCTCAAATTGACTGATTTTGACTGATGGCTGATGGACAAAACAACAAAAGAACAGAATCATCATTCCAGGAAACATCTCAAATATGACATGTAAATAACACCCTTTGCCTTTGCTTTTCTCTTTAACAGAGACACGAGTCAATTGTTCTCCAAGGTTTGACATTTCCATAGCTTGGCTTTTGAGTTAATGCTCAGCTGAGATTATGACAGTGGGCGGTTTTAATCCCCTTTTGAAACTGCATTGTGTGTGGGGATTGTTTTGCTCTGTGGGAGGTGATTCTGGAGTTGTGTAGTGCGTGACGTGACCCTTCAGCGGTAGAAATCCCAGCTATTTGCATTCCGAAATTGAAATGTCTCAGATTTCAAAACAGGTGAGGGGGTGTCCTCTATTCGTATTTGTGCACAGACCAATGTTGGATTAGATGGCAGGATTTACAATATATGTTGTTCTATCGACTCAACCTTTTGGACGGAGTAGCTGTCAGATGAGAGTTTTTGTGACAGCATTGAAATGAGCGAGATACAGGGTGAACAAACTTTTGTACAACTTTGTATAACTTAATGTTTTCACGACTGCTGTGTGAACAGTCTCGGCAACGAAAACCTCTGATGAGCTTTGACAACGGGCCATCGCTGCGCAAACAAGCCCTCCAGCATTGAAATAAATGAATCTGAGGAATCTGGTGTATTGGGAAAGACGAAGAAGCAGCGGAGACAATTGCTCCCCAGCGAGCTCTGCTGCACCATTCAGCACCACAGTAATGAAAACACAGAATAATGTACTCCACTACCTAATTTCCCAGAGTTCAGTATCAGAGTCTTATCTAATCTATCTTAACTTCTTATCATGAAACTGGTTGAAGCTTCTTCTTTTTTGGCCACGCAGCATTTTAAAGACATTTGAAGCGGGTGAGATGGATTTGAGAGGGGCACTTCAAAGAGTTTACAAATCAAGTTCAGTTTACTTGTCATGAGAAGTGCCACTCAGCCTGTGAAAACTGTTCTGTAATGAGCTTTCCAATAGAAGAGAAAAAATATAACCTTGATGATTTCAGCGGGGTGAACTGGGTTTTTGCGCTTGGAGATCACAAATCCTGCATTACAAATTTAGGGCAGTCTGCCAGTTCAACCTGGCTGAACTTTGAGCGCACGAACGGGCCAGCGAAGCGCAAACAGCGTCCTGTGTGAAAAGGTGCATGAGGGAACTTTTTCAAAGCCATACTCTTGTTCAGCTAGTCCAAATCAGGGGGACAATTTTGGTTTGATTTTGGTTTGTTTTCTATTTAGTGTGATCCATTTTCACAGTGCGCATTTATCCAAAGCGACTTACGATCAGTAGTATATTACATATCATTCACCCATTCACACACTGATGACAGGCTACCATGCAAGGTGCCACCATCAGACTCTAACTAACATTCATGCAACATCCAGTCCACACCGATGGCAAGCCTTCGGGAGCAACTTGGGGTTAAGTATCTTGCCCAAGGACACATCGACTGCCAAAGCCGGGTATCGAACCACCGACCCTCTGATTGGAGAACTACCTTGCTCTCCACTACGCCACAGCCGACCTACTCATTTGCTGAGGGGTTCTGTACAAAGGATCAAATGCATATTTTTCTTCTTGAGAGCTGACACTTCTACGCATGGAATCACTTTGAAATATTGCTTCGATTGATCTACTGTGTGGATGAATCCCTTCACCTCCACGTTACGTTGAACGACTTAACAAACGCCGCTGCTTTTTTTTCTTTTCGGTCCGTACCAGACCATTATGACTCCTGCTTTGGCCACTGCCGTAAACAAACTACACCAGAGTTGGAAATAAAAAGGACTAAATATTGGCTTGCGAAAACACCCGAGTTCACTGATTTACACATCATCTGGATAATCAGTAACAACGGTTCTATTACAGCAATCGACGACTGTCCCCTTATCATATTTCTGGCCTGCATGTGGTGTTCATTCTTTTTGTAATATGATATCAAATGAGTGTCGCTCAGGCTGTGGCATGATTCACCCTTGCATCATGTGATACGTTTTGTAAAGACAAACAAGGCAAACAACACATTGATTTGAAGCTCATCAAGTCAAACAGAGGCATTCCATAAATTCTAGAATTTATCCGTACCAGTGTTCATTTTAAGATGCTTTCCTTATGTTTTTAGAATGTCTGCCTGAGCACCATATAAGGTAAATGTCTGTCACTGTGGTGGTGAGAGTGAGAGAGTGTGAGCGTGTGTTTGTGTGTGTGGGCGGAGTTGCTGTGCGGAGGTTAAGCCCAAGGACTGCCATCAATTGATGTTGACCGACTCTTAGACCCACAAATCCACGGGTCTTTGTTGTTTTAAGAAGCTTTGAAGGCCTCCTTATCCTTACAAATTAAATGTAGACCTTTTGCACAGGTTGCAGGATGTAATCATTCCTTTTGTCAATCTCTCTCTCTCTCTCTCTCTCTCTCTCTCTCTCTTAAGTTAATAGATGTGCAGCCACTTGATCCGCGCGCTGGTTGAAAAACAGGAAATGCACACGAACGAGCCATTGTTAAAAGACTTCACAACATCAAACTTAATCTATACGTTGGCTCAAAGCCGGTGTGCACAGATCCTTCCTGCAGGCCCTCACCGAGACTGACATTTTAAAAAATCTCCCGAGAACTGAGAGCAGACTCCTCTCTTCATCAGGCTTCCTCCAAGAAGCCGCCAACGGAAACCTTTGAAGAGACTCAACCGTGGAAGCAACAAAACGGCATGAATTTTTTATGTAGTAACCGTATTGTGGGTTTTTTTTTTTCTTCTAACGTTCTGCCGCATTTCCCATTGAAGTCTCTCGCTGTGAGCCTCCCAGCCGGAGCAAACTCCTTGTAGACTCACTCCCACGATGTCAGGGGGGGGGGTAATCAGTCTGCCACAAATACGTATTCTCCTCCAGTGATGCTCAGTCAAAGCCTTGTCGAGAAAAGCACTCGCTGTTTACACCCCACCTTTACTAAAATTAGTCATTTGCCGTGTGACCTGCTGGAGGAAAGATGATAAAATCCCTCTCTGGGGTCTGAAATACCACCGCTGTCACCCGGGTTATTTAGGTGACTGACAGCTACGATTGCCCAGCCAGCAAGATGAGCGGGTTGTGCTGACAGAAGCCTGAGTAGCTGTGATGATACTGTATAGTGTGATGAAGCGGGTGTACAGCATCAGCAATTTATGATTGAGCCTGATGTTTTTTTTCCGTAGTAAAATTTGTTTTGGTGTCTTCTTTTTTTTTTTATATATATATGTCACACAGGGGGCTTTAGCAATTGCACTGAAAACTGTAATTTTCAGTCTGCAATTTTTGTCTTTTCCTCAGCTTTTTAACATTTCTTTCTTCACGTGCACAATATGCTCAGGCGCTCACCAAACACTCTCCTCATCTCCGATCTTTTGTGCAATTCACTGAGGAAACAAAGATGGGTTTATTGGTTTTGGTGACAATGCCATTCCATTATCCTCCTTTGATTGCTTGACTTATAAAACAGGAGAATGATTATGATTTAGCCTCACAAAGGGATTTTCAAATGAATAAGAACATTTCTTGATTTGATCATTTCCCAAACAGTAATTTAGAGACTTCATGTTCGAACAAACCCAAATAAAGGTCCCCTTTTAATGCACTGTTTCCCAATTTCGTTCTTTGGACCCACTTTTTTGAAACTACAATTCATCACGACTGAAATTACAACAGGCCTTGTTTATAAAACCTGAGAAAAGCGAAATTGCGTGCAAATGTATAGCCATTGCCGCATCACCTTCTATTATTTTGAATAGATAAAACAGCCATTTTTAATAGATATATACGTATGATAACTCAATCACAACTTCATTTTATACATGTGTTATTGAAAACATATATATGTGTTAAATACTTTGCGCTCTATGCGCTCATGAGTTAAACAAACAGAATGTACACTAGTCTTTAGATTAGCTAGCCCTAGATTCAATGTTATAACAATATGAACAGTCAGGCTCCCTCATGTGGCTCAAAGGTGAACAGCAGATATAGTTGTTAAATAAAAGACAATTGAAGAAATTCCGCAAATCTATTTGGCGACCGTAATAAAATCTCCGATGACCTGCGTGTGGGTCCCGTCTACAGACTGTTTATGAGAAGTGGAATAAGTCATCGTGACGTCACCCATTGGTTGAAGCCTTGAGTTCAGCGATTTTGCCGTCGGCGTCTTTGATTAGGGCCATCTCAAGTAACCATATTTGGACTGCAGGGAAGTGACTCTAGTAGTTGTAGCCACCTGTCAACTACAGTAATCCCGCCCTAAAGCATACTCTGCTTTATGATCTATTTGACTCTAAATGGACCATAATTTACTAAATGAACATCATGCTGTATTGAAGAAGATCTGAAACTTGCAAATGTGACCAGAAACTCATGTTCACAATGTTTACTGAGGTACTAAATCAAGAGAGAAGTAGAGTCATTTTCTCATAGACTTCTATACAATCAGACTTCTTTTTGCAACCAGAGGAGTCGGGCGGCTGTGGCGTAGTGGAGAGCAAGGTAGTTCTCCAATCAGAGGATCGGTGGTTCAATACCCGGCTTCGGCAGTCGATGTGTCCTTGGGCAAGATACTTAACCCCAAGTTGCTCCCGAAGGCTTGCCATCGGTGTGGACTGGATGTTGCATGAATGTTAGTTAGAGTCTGATGGTGGCACCTTGCATGGTAGCCTGTCATCAGTGTGTGAATGGGTGACTGATATGTAATATACTGCTGATTGTAAGTCGCTTTGGATAAAAGCGTCTGCTAAATGACTGTAATGTAATGTAAATGTAATGAGTCGCCCCCTGCTGGTCAGTAGATAGAATGCAAGTTTAAACCACTTGCATTCTTCACTGGAAACTCCACTATACAGGAATGGAAACGCCGTGCTGGATGTGAGAACCAGTCTTTGGTGATAATATGTTGATGAATGCATTCTTCACTCGGAGGTTGCCGCCTGGTCCAGAACCAGTCTTTGGGAATGAATGCTCTAGGGTGCCCCCCCAGTGGAGATAATGTAATGCAGTGCCCTCGTGGAGCGCCTTTAGAATTGAGAGAACATGATGCCATATATAGGCTGCCTTACAGGGCTAGAAAACTTCCTTTGTGCTGGTGCCCTAGCGCATGAAAGTATATCACAATCGTAGCCGCTGTAAGGGTGTGTGAGTGGTGCAGCCGGCGCCAGTTTAAAGAAAAGACTTACTCAACATACTTTAATGCAAAGTTCCTGTCTGTCTGGTTACAATAAAAAACTATATGTATGCGATAATTCCTTACTGGGTCATAAACTAAAGTAAACAGGGGAGATCAGGCTCTCCACTGCCCTCCGCACCTGGTTTACACAAATGTGTGAATTTAACAAGACAACATGTTTGTAGAGGCGTTTGATCTGACTCTGAGCACAATGTCTACACAGGCTGCTCAGGAAAAGCTGCATGTCAGCAGAGCAGCAGCTTCTCTACACTTATACACTTAAAGCGTAAAAATACACTTTCGATCGCATTTTCATACAATAAGAGTTAAACACAAGCTGTTACGCAGCCTGTGTAGACAGCTGCATTGATTAAAATAGAGGTGCATCTGTTTCGTCTGACGTGCGTGTGACAGACGACTGAAAAACATGCTAAAAAGCATCCTGTCTAGACAAACTGGAAGAGAAGCCTGACAAGCAAACACCATAATATGACGTGTTATTAAAAATGAGAACATCAACATATTATCACCTTATAAAGTTGGTAAAGTGAGAAAACAGTTACTTAATATCACATCCAGCACTTATGGAGTACGTTTCCATTCCTGTATAGTGGAGTTTCTGGCCACCTGGTGAATTTAAAGCTGGATTGAAGCTCGACAAACAGTCACACCATAGAGTCCTATGGTGCAGGTATATTCCCCAATAAACTGTGTTTACGTTATTTTATTTACTTTGTGATAGGAGTAACACTTGGGAGGTCCATCTTGTTAAATTACTGAATGGGACTGTTCTGTACAGTCGGCGTGTTTGTATTGTTTCAACCAATGCGATGTATCCTCGGTTCATATGATATCTTATGAAAAGGTATTTCTTATTTTTTTTGTGCTTCTTTGGTGCTTTGGTTTTCCTACAAAAGCAACTTTAGAAAAACATCAACATTGACTTTCTGGTTTCACATGGGGAACGATCAACTGTCTCTTGGTTGAAAGTTCCCTGTTTGAAGGACCCATTCAGCTCCCCTCGCACCTGCCCTGTGTTCTTTTGCGGTCTTTATACTTCCTCATTCATAGGTGGATAACATACAAAATCATTTTTGGGCATATCTACCAATTACGGCTCGTGATTTTTGGTAGGTATAGCTGGGAATGCTGGGTAAGACCAGCCTGTCCACTGTGATAGAGAGCATGTAATGAAGGGAAGATACACTGTGACTGCTGAATGCATCAATCTCACACCTCATCTCTGGGGTTGTCAGTAGATCCTCTGAGATACGTAGGAAAAACTGTCTATGGTAGTCAATTACATGTTACATATCAGAACAGAATGAGATTGCTACATGCCTTCACCAACTCTGCATTGCCACCCTCAACTATTCTACAACAGATAATAGAATTCAAATATGAATACACAAGTGCCTCAGGGAGTAAAGTGTTTCTGCAGTTTATGCAAGCAGGGTTCATATGTCACATAACCGCAGGCCAGAGGGCGAATAATGAGCAGAACAATGCAGCTGTATCTTACAAGCGGCTCCACATAGAAACAAACAGCCATGGTTTAGTGTGGGTGGTTTATTACTTTAAGCAGTTTTTCCTTTGATTAGAATATTTATATAAAGATGCGTCATTGCAACAACACACTTCTCATGATTGACGCAGATAATGTGACATATCTTTAAAATATAGCTTCAGAAAGTAATTTAAATGAAAATTGCTTTTACAAAATAAAAAAAAAGTCTGAATCATCCAAAGACAAATGAAGTGGCTTCTGCTAAAGAATTTGGCACACTTTATTTGCCCTTATAATTGAAATTGCCATCATTTTCAGAGACATTTGGTGCTTTCCACTGAATGGGGCATGGATCCAAACCTGACCAGTACAAACATCACTTGTACTGGAAGCAATCAATCGGAGAGGAAAGGCCTGATGCAACACAGTTGAATATTTGGAGGGCTGAAATTCAAAACCATCAATTATTCATTTGCGGCACTTTAATGAATGTGAAAAGAGTCTCTCTGTCATTCACAGTCTGTACAGCCGCTGAAATGTGACTCTCTTGCTGTGGGCACTTAGCAGGGTTTCCAACAGGGCCCTGCGATTCCTGAGCATGGAGAGGAGGGCCTGAAATAAATGTAACTGCGTGACATATCTGATGCCATTTCAGGAGGATTTTACCCAAAAGAATACACTAAGAGCAATAAAACATATCATCTAGTTATCTGTTATTTTCATCTTACTCTCCAAAGTATGAGTAATATATCAGTATTCCCTTGGAGAAATAATCTCCAAATATAAAGCTTCACATTTGATCAAAAATAACCTGTTGGATACAAGAATGATGACAGAGTGATGCATCATGATTCATATTCTGAAGTTGAGCTAAATCACAATAAAATGGCCTTATTGGATGGTAACCCTCTGCTTTCAGTCACAAGAGCTAGAATATTTAATGTTTTTCACGTGAGACGTTAAAAAAGTAACGTGAATTGTCCTTGATTCATCCCCGTACTTATTTATGAATTGATTAATGTGTTGGTCCGTGCTGCTTTGGGTTTACCGTTGATGAAGTCAGAGTCTCTTGTATATTTTTTCAGGAGGGCCATGACGGCCCGCTGTCCATGTAAACTACTCAGATCTACTTATTCAAAACAAGCCCCGGTTGTTGCTGCCAGCCATGAAATACATTAGTTCCCCAGAGTCTTTTTTTCCCCTACCATTCCCACCAGACACACAGTGTTTACAATTCTATTTTCAGACTCAACTTTGGGTTGAATCTTCATCACATTGTATTCAAGGACAGTGAGGTGATGATTGTTTTTGTAGCTGAGATTGGCTGCATGATTTCTTTGATATTAATTAGCATTCTGACTTCAGTTGAAACAAATGTATGCAGAATGGCAACTCTAACAAAATCTGTCGGGACTCAAAACATGACACTCAATTTTGTTTGCCTATTATCCATTTTGTAGCATCTGTATTTAATGTATTGAGTTGTGTTCTTTTCAGTTGTGGTCTGGTAAGGACGGCTAACAGTCAGTGTTGCTTTTCAAGTGCTAAGCTGAAGATGAAACAAACAAGCAACCAATTCAAAAGTTTACCTTCACTGACCATGTTCGTGTTGTTGTTCATATTCTATAGTTTATTCTTAAAATTATTTTGCTAATTGCCATCCAGATAGTTTTGCGGGTGGTGGTTTAGTCTTGTCATCGCATCTCTCTGTAGTAGCATTGCCAAAAATTGGGTCTCGAACCAGATGTAAGGTTATTAATGTTGTTGATCACTTTCTAAATTAACGTCATGCAAAAGCCTAATTTATTGATATGAAAATGCCATTGATTATTCATCAACCCTCATAATCACAAGCTAAAATGTGTAGCACATGAATTGATAAAGGGAGATAAAACAAAACTTATAGCAGCAAGAGCACAAAAAACATTTAACTGAATCCCAAACAATAAAACCAGTGTCAGGAGCCAAACATTTATTTATTTTGCTCTGAGCATGGCAGTCTTCAGACCCAAAACGAAGCAAGGTAGTTTTTCCACTCCAGGTTAAGTCTTAAGAAGCAAAGCCAAAACTTCCTAACTGCCCCCCTTGTAGCTGAGTTTTAGTTTAGAAAGTGCTTCATTTGATATGCAGCGGAGCACGCATTATAAATATCAATATCAGAGTACATCATGTTCATTACGAGGGCCGGCGTGTAGGATTCAGAGGCGTCTAATGGTGTGGTTGCAGATTGCAACCAACTGAATGCTGCTACGCTTACTTATGTCGTCGTTTTAATCCCCGGACCAGCAGGATAAATGTGTGGGGAAAGTGAAAAGCAGCAAAGCCCTTAACCCAAACGGTGGAGCTGGTCAGTGGTGAGCAGATCCGACTGTGATTGCACTGGGTGTAATGTGTGTAACTATGCAAATGTGACCAGGGCCTTCCGACAAAAGAGGCTGTTGCTTTAGCCAGTGTTTGTTTTTTCCCCTTTATTGGCTTTCGTAGAAACATGGCGGCTCAACATGGAGGACTCTGTGACGAGAACTTGCTTGCCATGTAGATATGAAGGGCTCATTATTAAGTAATGAAAACTCTTAGTTTCAGGTGTTTATACAGTGGTGAAGACATAATAATGAATATTAGATTCCATTTCTGCTAATAAGGTCCCATAAATCCTAGATGAGTTTACATTCGTGCTAACTTGGTAATTGTATGATCAGGTTTTTTGGAGTTAACTGTTCATGTTTGGACGTGCAAACATTTGCTTTTAGAAACCTGTTTAAGCTCTGATCCTGGTTTTGACACCAGTTTATGCAAGCTGGGTTATTGTGAAAGAAACAAGGATAATGTAGCACATAAGCAGTATAACAGGATTCAGATCACTGTCTTCTTGAAGACTCACCTTCTAAACAGAAAAGCAAAAATGTCTTATTTATTCTTCATTATTCTTCTCAGATGCACATGACCTTCTGTGGTCAGATTTGCGATCTGGCAGAGAAAACATACTCATTTTCTCAGTTTCTTAGAAGGCTAGCATTTGTTATATATATTTTTTGTATTCAGTATGCCTCTTCTTGAGAGACATGAGGTTGTGTTAGAAAATGTGGAATGAAAGTTTGGACTGACCGTAGGATGTGGGGCTGAACTTTTCAAAGATGTTGTAGATAGCGACCGCTGACTTTTAATGATTTTCACCTGGAGACAAGACAGAGAGGAAGAAGAGAAAATTGTAACGCAGAGATGAAAAGTGATGAAAGACCTATACATTTTTTCCCCCACATTGTAACAACTAACTAGCCTCTCCTGCCCATCACAGAAATAAATTAGTCGACCACGGTGTCTCATCGACACCGGCAGGTGAGCTCCCATCAAAGATGTGGAAGCTGGTTATTGGTGGCCTAGTTTCATTTTATTAATACAGAATCATAAGGTTTTTATCCACTTCTTGAAAGAAAAAGGTTAGATTCAGGCTCTCTTGTTTATACCCCAAGCAACTTTTAGGTTATACCTCTAGTGTTATGGAAAAGGAAATTTGACAACACCCTGTAAATATCCTATCAGACTTTCACGAAGGAAGAACAGCATACAGTATTCATAAAAATTGGCGCTACAAACACAAGCGTTTTTTATCAGGTGACCGTGTTAACAGCCGAGTGTTTCGTCGTTGCTCGTAGTGACGGCAGCTATTAAGCACATGAAACAGAACATGTAGATGTCCTGGCAGAAACCTTCCATAAATTTTAAATACATGCTCATCTTTCATGGTTAAAGTCACCAGTTAATAGAAGTACAAAGTTAAAATGAAACATCTGTTGCTCTGAAATGGTGGCAATCCTGTCGGAATTCTGTAGAACTTGAGGCAGCTGTTGACCATGCACCAACCAGACATTTTGTAGCCATTTTAATTCAAGTAATAAAGCTTACTAGATCGTCTGGATAAAATGTGTTCACTCATATTTTCGATGGTGTCGGCTATGCGCCAACAGTCGGCCGTGGGTGTACCATTTATTGACCGAAACCCATGGGTCAAATGTTTCCCTTGAGGCTTGATAGCAATTATGAGAGTGAAACGTACACTTAATGTGCGATGAAGCCAAAACTATTTATTAAAAAAAGTTAAAAAATGGGCACTAATTCATGTTGGGTTGTGACCATTTTACTTGACATTTTTTGGTTATCTAAAAAATATGGATTACCGGAGCTTTAATGACCTCATGCTATGTAAAAACATGAATTATAGAACTAAAAAAGACCCGTTGATTAAAAATCATCACAAAACAAGTCAACGCAGTTTCCAAATCTGACAATCCAGAAAAATTCAATGCGACGATGCAAGAATCAACAATTTCAAGGTCTTGCAAAGTTTCCACTCACCCAAAAACAAGCTCCCAGAGGAAGTCGTTTCTAGCTCTATGTTTTCCTCAAGCACAGCTCTTGCATAATACCTGAGACCTGTTACCATTTCTGTGGTGTAAAGATATTCCCCATTTGCTTTTCTCAAGGAAAAGACACATTTCCCCTCTGATGTTTACAGTGCAATATAGTGAATACAGAGTGTTTTTTATTATTATGGCTAATGCAAGCAGAATCTATCAGTCTTTTTGGGATAGCTCCACTGGAGGCTGTCTTGCTGGAAACCAAATTACACTGAATAAATGGCCTCCGGTGCCAGTGCAGACATTCAGGTCATTATGATTAGTTTTTTTGCGTGTCTGGAAGTGCATGTTTGTGATGTCAGACTTTTTTCTCCTAATAAATGTAATCTTGTGGAAGCGCACTTTCCTATTCAGGAAAGTGGGACTAATGTTGGTTCCTACAGTGCGTGTCCTCTTTATGGTTAATCCTCTGTATGGACTGGGCTCATTTGCTGGGAGAGGGGGGTGCAGCTGCTCAGTACGGTAGCCTTCAGTCATGTGAAGGCTGCACCTTTGCAGTCCTCGTTCTTTAGAAGGAGGCAGCCCCTGAAATGGGTCACAGCTGCTGACACAATGGACCCCGGTGAAAAGGCAGGATGCTAAATGAGGAGCTAGGATTCATTATGAAGCCTATAGCGCCCCTGCTTATTGACTCTAATCGGTTTAAAGGTGCACTGTGTCATGCGGCATGCTCCAAAGAAATAGGGGGTAGCATTCACCCCTACAACTGTGTCCATACAATCTAAATAAAATCAACTATTTAAAAAAAAAACGAACTACTTACTCACAGCCGTGCAAATACAAAGCATAATTCAACCAAACTGCTGAAACTCAGAGAGACGGTCAAAATAACACTGCTATCTTAGCCTGTAGTTAGTCCATTTTTGTGTCTGGACAACAGCTTGTTTTGATAGTTTGTTTAGTGGCTTGGGTCAAGGATGGAAGAGACAAGGGAACGAGTCATGTCTTTGTTTCCTTCTTCCTGACAGCGGGGGAGCTGCTTCACTGTAATGGGAGCATGCGGAGGCTCCGGGAAAAACGGAGCTTCAGTTTGCGGACAGGACGGTTTCAGTTTGAAAGAAACCTTGAAACTCCTGGTTTCACAGTCTCCTGGCAGAAAAGAGGACGAAGGTTTAGGGTGAGGGGTCGATTTCTCGTTTTCTGACACTTTGGATTTAATCCAATAAACTAACCATTGAAACGTACACAGACCCTTTGCCGTCAACGTGATTGATGAAGCCTCAGGGCAGATCTACCTCTTGGTCCTCTCACGTTATACTGGGCCTTACTCACTATCGCCTCTCGTGGTTCAAGTAATATAACACGACAGGATCAGGTAATCTGTGTTGAGGAGTAGCATCACTGAATTGCTTTAATTTCATTTCCCACAAGCTTTTTTAGTAGCATAGCCACTTTCTGAATCACGTTGTGTTTTCAGTTGTGAGCTATTTTAGCATCAGTTTGTTGGGATGTATTTATTTTTTTGTTGCTTACATGGACTGCATAGATTAAAAGAAGTGGAATATTCTCTGTGCCCTCATCCATTGGTATTTGGACTCCAGTTTTGAAGCCTCCAGTTCGCCATCTTGGTTTGTGGCCGTCACCATCATTTTTTGCAACCAGTAATGACGCGAGAGGGTGGAGCTAAGTAGAACTGCATGCTCGTACAGAGACATTTGTAGGTGACCGAAATGTTTCTATTAACTTCCATGAACTGAAGACAAACTGTGAAAGGGCTAAAGTTGTAAGAGGGAAACAAGAAAACTCCCAGACCGGACAACGCCGTGGTCACGACTTGTCAATCCCAAGGTAGCCACGCCCTGTAGTGATTGTTTGATCTCTTAATGCTGACTGAATGAGCCCATGCTCAAATAGTGTATTTGGTTTAAGGGTGAATTGTTGGTTTGACAGCACTGTCGCCAGCCAGTAAAACCATCATTTAAATGGAATATAAACATGAAACCTGTCCTGCAGAGAACCAAACACTAATCCATTTATCTACAACCTGTGTACCTGAAGATAATGTGTGCATATCTAAATATTTGCATCTAAACCTAAATCTGCATTTTCATCAGTGAGAGCATTATTTGTTAACGTCCATCATATTTATGTTGAAGGAGCAGCTTAAAACCAGATTTTACCCTTCCTGCTGCAGACTTACTGAACTCTGACCGTCTTTAGATTATTACTACATGACTCTCAATACTTCCTTTCTTTCCATGTCTCTCTCTCTCTCTCTCTCTCTCTCTCTTAGTGTCTAGGCTGTGGAGGAAAGAGCGAGATTCCACTTACTCTGTGAGTACTCAATCAGCGGGAAACATGCTTGTCTGCTGGGCTCCATGATTTATTCCATGCAATAAATGAGTGTGATCATAGCTATTTCTCCAGGTAGAGGAGCTGTGCAGCATATACAGTAATCTCCCCTTTTCTTGAAATGTGTGTGGGTGTGGTCAGCTATATGTGTGTGTGTTTGCGTGGGTTTTGTACCACAATTATTTGCGAATTGATGACATAATTTGTGATATAGGCTGTATATTAGACTTTAAGTTAAAATATGTCATTAGACAGATGTAAACTAGACCAATGCTATGGAACCCCAAAGTGTTCAATAAATAAATAAAACAAAATATTATGAAATACAAAACTACAATGGCCACACATTTTTTTTTATGAATAATGGCGCTTGGGAAGGGGGTTATTATTCCTAGAAAAGAATCTGAATTTCCAAGATTAGAGTTGTTTTCCCTTCACACTGTGACACAGTGACAGTTAGGGCACTGTCCCTTAAAAGAGTCAGAGTGTAACCATGGTAACGCAGTGTTTTTTAGTCTTAGCTGTGCTGAAAACAAAGACACTTTTTCAAAAAAAAAAATGAAATGGACAATTTACAGCGACACATATAAGTATGCAAATAATACAACTCAGAAGCTGCTCAGGTTCTTTGTATCTTCTTACTTTGAGCATTCATAAGTATTCATTTCCACACCCAAACTACATGGATTATTGTGTTTGATGAGCCTCTATTGGATTGACAGGACATATAGCTTTCAATATTCTCCTCCAACTCTTAGTCAATGAGTAATAATATGCACTTGCACGATGACTGACAGTTTGCTTCCCCAGCTGCAGCGCCGCTCACATTCCCTTGTGACTGCCTGGATTTAAGATCTGAGATGGAGAGTCTTGCTGGATATTTACACAGGCTAGCACTTCCTATGATGATACTGGAGCCCTATACAGATAAGACATGTTTCAATGTGAGCGTCGGTTTATTGAACAATTACTGCAACACGGGAGGCTCTATGTTTTCCTGCTGTTTGGGGGCTCAGAGCTGTGATGACCGGCAATGGGTCGATGTGTTTATGGGTCCCTGTTTGATGCTGATTGGTATGCCCCCCTCCGAAAAAAAAGGGAAATAACAAAAGCCTTAATTACCTCTCACAAGGCCGGTGAAGTTAATTTCTGTAGTCACGTGGTCAGCCAATTACTCAGAATGTAATGAAGTGGAACACGGCTCACCAGAGTTCACAGGACACCCTTTTATTCTTAGCCCAGTTTGGCTTTTCCAGAGCGGGGAAGCTCATCATCACTGAACATTAAACCGGGCAATACTTCACTCTGGATACATGCATTTATCCGTGTCAATATCCATTCCCCGCTCTAATAATTTTCTCCACAGCTATCTCAATATCACGGGCGAGTGAGAGAGGCGGGGGAAGCACATTATCTGTGGCGGTGGGTGTTACAGTATTAGGGATTATCCCTGACAGATAGTTTCCTCGCAGGCACCATTAGCTTGGCCTCATCCCATTTGGTATTTCAAAACACCTGCGACCACCGTCCGCCTGGCACACGAATTATTACCATTGTATTTATTTTTTTTCTAGGGTACATAAATTAATCATGGGGATCACAAGCAACTACTTTAAATTTCTGGACTGTGACCAAGAAACACATCCTCCCTAAAGGATGCCGCGGGCCTATGCATCATTAAAACAGAGTTGTGCTATCTGATGGAGGAATGCCGCCAGCTCCCTCGCTCATACGCCTTACGGGATTGTGGCCTCTGCATTTTCTACACGATATGCATAATAGCTACTGTCTATGGCTGAATGCAATCAGGGTGCTCGTGTCTGACTTTGAATGCCAAACGAGTGTGTTTGCGCGAAGACGAAATAAAGTTGATCAGCTCGAAAGTGAGAGTGGACAGCTGACTACGACGAACATAGATTAACATTGATCACTGGGTTGAGCACGTCGGCTAATGAGTCAAGGCTGCTGGGGGCTTGTTAGACAACCTCTGCAGTGGGCTGTAATGGTTCCCCTATCCTCTCAATCCACTAAATACCAATGGCTGTAATTCCTCATCCAGCGTCCTCGTATCGGCAAATGATCCGTCTTGGATTCACTTGCATGAATGAATTATGTGGGTATTAATGTAGACATTACCTCGAAGTTATACGTCAAATAGTGCGATTAAGATCCGCCCCATGCTTTATGGATGAGTAAACTCCTCAATACAAGCTTCTAAATCATTTGAATTCAGGCTCGAAAATGGCCGAGACAATTATCAGCTCAGTCTCTCTCATACGTATCAGATGATAAAGTAGCTGATTGTGGCTGTCGGTTCAAACCATGAATCCACTTTAAAGATGCAGGTTTTGTAGTGTTTTCATCTCTGGGTCTAATTTGACTCGTTCAGAGTTCTACCGCTCACACAGCGCTTGGCGAGCGAGTCTGAATTTTAAAACATATTGATTTGGAATTACTTACAGGTGCCGGCCTATAACAGCATCGATTGCAGATAGGCGTTTTGACAAAATGTCTGGAAAACATTTCACATCGATTTCAAAAGTGTCTTAGAGCCCGAAATAAAAAGAAACTCTTGCATTTTAACTGTGTCATTGCCATACGCATCTTTGTGTGATTCACTTCACGCCTTTTCATCCAGCGTCTAAATCAACAAACAGCTTTAGCTCTGACTCTAAAGAACTGTGTGAAACCGGAGCAGTTTATTGAAAGAGCATTGCATCGCTCACGGTCCAGAGGAGGTCGAAAGAATGAGTCTCCTTCTTGTTGTTACAAGGATACATTTTCTTCATTGGGTTTTCTCCAGAACGGGCCGATATATCAACACAGTGAATCTCATAAGGAAAGCCATCAACCAAATCTCATGTTATTGATCTATCCGTCCATATTTGATTGAGACTTATGACAAGACTGTGGGCAGAATGACAAACAGAAAGGCAGAAGCTTGGAAAAAGAAAAAAATGGAAACCAAATCAATAATGATGACTGACAAGATGAGGCTTGAATGATCAGCATTGTGCCCCTTTAGAATAAATGATTAATCTACTTTGCTCCCTATACGGCTAATGCTTCTTCTCCATTCTTCCCTTCATGAGTAGTGATTCTTCCTGTTTTGTTGCATCCATCTGTTGACAACACTTAACGAAAGGCACCGAGACAGAAAAGGGCAAAGAAATGCTGTAGAAGAGACATTTTTTTATTTTTGTAAGCAGTGTTTGTTCTTCTTTCTAGACCTCGTAAAAGTTTGCGCATATAACAACTAGTTCTATTTTTTGATGTGGGGGCATTCAGGGGTTTCGCATCAAAAAAATTGGGTCATAATAATTTTCACTTTTTAATAATAAGACAAATTTAGTGGCATTTCATTTTCTTTCATTCATTTACATTTTTTAACAATTAATATACAGAACAAGCACATAGATTATGCATTTATAAGGTTATGGAGAGAAAAGATGAGCAGTGACACTGACCGTACCGTCAACACCATACAAAGCAGATAAGCACTTCAAACCAGGCAGACACATCCAGGTCTGAAAAGTGAAGCAGATGCTGAAGAAACTTAAACTTGCATTCTTTCTAATGGCCAGCAGGGGGCGACTCCTGTTGCAGAAAAAGAAGTACGATTGTATAGAAGTCTATGAGAAAATGACTCCTAACTTGATTTATTACCTCAGTAAACATTGTAAACATGAGTTTATGGTCTCAGTCTCTATTTTCAAGTCTTCTTCAATACAGCAAAATGTTTATTTAATAAATTATGGTCTATTTAGAGTAAAATAGACCATAAAGGAGGGTATGCTTTAGGGCGGGGCTTCATTGTGGTTGACAGGTCGCTACCACGGTGTTGTCAGGTTTGGGAGTTGTCCGTATTTTTGTCATAGAACTTTAACCCCTTTCACTGTTTGTTTTAATTTCATGAAAGATAACTGTTATATTTTTGGTCGCCTAAAAAATATCTTATTCAGCGTTTGGTTGTAGCTCCACCCTCTTTTGTTACTTCTGGATGCAAAAAAAACGAAGATGGTGATGACCAAAATCCAAGATGGCGAAGGCCAAAATGCCAACCTCGAACTTCGAAAGCTTGAAAACAGGCAATTCAATGAGAAATGTCAAGTGTCAATCCGTGTGCCAAGATAATTTAGTTCGTAAGTAGTAGAGCAAATTTCAAAGAAAGATGAGCCTTTTAATGACAATATTATTTATGGTGCTCAATTAATTTGCTTACTTGAAGGAACACTAGCACTCGTTTGAAGTCATGTTACGGCCCCCTGATGAAATCCTAAACTCACTCTCCTCAGAGCTGATCATTTTCTCTAGGTTCAACTATCGATTATAAAAGCTGTCAACGATGGGCTCAGAAGTAATATCCAACACACTGATGTGTCGAAATGTAGACTGCAACCGAAACAGCACGAACCGCACTGTCTTAGCTATGATTGCATTCGACAAGGTTGGTCAAATGATCAAATCTTTCATTCTGTAGTTTGGAATCAATGGCAATGGTTCCTGGCATCGTGATCCATGGAAGATGAGCTTTTCTGTTAACATGTTTCTAAGTGGGATGAATGATTTGCGTACAGAGGGATACTTTGTTTCTCTTCTTCAGTTCAGTCTGTCTACATTCATTAGCATTCCCTGTGATATATACTGTACATTCATACATCACACATTTAGCTCGAGTAAATATGTTGAACTAACAGTTATTAGAAAGCTAAGCATTACCGTTGGCAGGCAGCTCTGCTCATCTGTTGCTGCAAGCTACTTTTTCCTTTTTTTTTTAATGCTTGATTTGCCACGATGAGATAGTGTAGCAGCGGTATGTATAAACTAAATATCAGCTCCTCGGTATCAGCTGCTAGCTGGCCCTTGGGCACGGGATTTTGGCTCTGCTTATTTGGTTGAATGAATTATTAATGGCTCGCCGATTTTCCACAAGTTCCAGCATGTTTTCTTTATATTTCTCAAGAAGGCTTGTTGTAAACGGCACCTCCTCACGCTCATGTGCCTTCCTTTTTTTTCTTCCAGAGCCAAACGGAGCAGCGTCTGCCCAGGAAATACTCTCCGCTCTCCTCCAGACTGGATGGGAAGAAGGAGAATCTTTGACCTTGGAAAATGAAGATGCTGTTGCCATGGGAACTGTTAATCCTTCTGTCACTCAAAGAGTGCCTGGCTGGTGAGACGCCAAGGAGAGTCGCCTTTATACGACACACACCTGATATACATACTACATCTCCCTACAGGGAGGCTTTGCTTTGTTCTCATGCACCTTCAGTTCATTTGAAAGAGAGCGATAGTCTCAGGAGGCATTTAGCTTGTGTAGATGGGGAAAAATCTAGTAACATTTTTTATAAAAATGTGCAAAAAATGGCAACATCTGCAGATTTCACTTACATTTTAAAGAGCTTAGCGAAGCATTTCAGGGCAAATAAGAACCACAGAGACAGAGGTCTGAATTTAGTGGTGCTGTTGTCTATGGAGGGATGAAGTTGTCACAGGATTAAGTGAATCTGCCTTGTGCAATTCTAAAGATTAACTGTGATAGTTACATTTGTATCTTAATACTTAACTGCAGCCAGAGTTGAACATGTTCTCTTCAGATCCCCTCTGATAAACGTGACTCGCTGTCGGATTTACATTTGGAGAGAGACCGTTTGAGAGCTCACACTCTGTTTTTATTTTATTTTTAACGCCTCCCTGTTTTATTATGCAATTTCCCTGCTTTATGTCCAAGTGCTGCCACTTACGTGAAATGTGGTAAGCACTATAAAAAATAAATCCAACACAGGCTCTTTTCTCACAGCTAATGTGTTACGTGCGCAGTTCTCAGCAACATAGATTCCACTGTGAGCTGAGGCACGCCGCTCCATTGAGAGATAAGCAGAGCAACGTTAGCTTTCAGCTGCTTAATACCTGTGTGAGCTACAGCTGAGGAGTTCAAATCTCTCTGAGAGCTCTCACTTAACATCTGGATACGGTAACTCAGTCAGCCTAGATGACCTAGTGGGAATCAATGTTGATATATGACGGATACACTGTATGTTGATCTTAAGCCAACTGTTTGCAAGTCATCAGAAAAATACATTTAAATGTATACAGCTCACGGAATGGGTTCTGTTGTTTTGTTATTTATACTACCATTTCCATTGATTTAGCATCTCATCTATAGTCAGCAGTTTCACTGCGGTATATCTATGCAGCCTGCAAACACAAGAGAGAAGAATGAAGGGTTATGCAAATGGCAGCATGTGCTGTACTACATACATACCCGGCAGTGAGCTGAAATTTGCATGCACTCCCATGAAAACCAATTAAGTGTTCATTTGTATGTGTGTGTGTTTACGTGCATGCTAGCGGTCAGTCCAGTCGGTGTGTTTACAGGGCAGGCCTGTTCTTGAGCATACACACAGAACCACCCGATCATTTCCCTGGTGAAATAGCCCGGCTATTTAAGGCTCATTAATTTGTTTAATTTAAAGGACAACCAGGGTAAAAAAAAATTAAAAATGAAACGCTTCCCTCAGAGGCCGGGGGAAACGGGGGCCCTTACCTGAAGCAAAGACTCCCACTCTCATTAGGATGATGATGGCGATGATGATACGGGAGGGAGCTCTTTTGTCCTAGTCAAGGTTAGAGACAAAAAGAAGTGCGCTGAAAGACAAATTAACCAATTTTTGCAAAAGGAGCGCCAGCGTGCGGCTCGTCTTATGACACAGATGAAAGTGTGTGGGGGGATGGGGGGGAAATGCTAGATTTCAGTAATTAGTGCAACATCGGTAAATTACTCCTGTGTATTGATTGCTTGGCTGAAACTAACTAAGACAACAAGCTCGACTGAGCAGACACACATGTACAAACATCATGCATATAGTCAACAGCTTCGCAGGCTCTCTAATGATCAGATTACATCCTGAATAAGGCAGCACTCTGATATTGCAACTCCCATGTAAACACCTTAACCAAGTTATCCTACTAGCATAAAGCTTATAATGGAATAAAGTGTAACTGAATTAGCCAGCTGGGTTACTTGACAATGTTTCTAATTACTCTTGGCATGTAATAATAGCTTTAGCTTTCTGTCTGTGTTTTGCTTCTGTGCATGTACATTAAAGCTCCCAAAGTGAACCAGCTGCAAAGTGTGAGTTTGAATAAAGTTTCAGTAAATCACCTTTTAGTAACAATTAAATCAGCAATAGAGCTTGTGTTAACGTGAACTGTCTATTGATAATTTGCTAAACCCCTCCTTAGCCTAGCAACCATACATTGGTAAAGCAGGCCTTTCAAGCTTTGGATTGCTCCAGATGCTGAAGTGGCGGTCTAGCACAGCCAGAACTGTCTCTACAGCGCTGTGTCAGCACTAAAGAAAGGTCTGGCTCCACACTTTATCATTCTGGTAAAGCAGGAAATTCCTTTAAACCAATCACAATCGTCTTGGGCGGCGCTAAGGACAGAATGCAGCCACAGTGGCCTTGCAAAATAGAGTGCTGCAGGAGTGAATCCTATAATCAAGAAATTAGTTGGCTTTTCTGAACTTCTGGTTCCCTTGTTTCAAATTTGATGGCTTTTTGGTCAGATGCCGCAAATAAGGTCTGTGGTTAACAGTAGCTTAATAGATTTTAAGTCCTTGTTCTACAACATATAATATGTCTAGAAGTATCCCTCTCGTGAATTTTGAAGTTTTTACGTGTCTTAAAAAAGAGGGTTGCCAACAAGTGGCTAAATGAGACTAATTAACGCCATCACGGTATTCTTCACTTTCATCTATATGTCCGTCCAAAACTAAAAACACAAGAGCAGAAGTGTCAAGAGTGATTTAAAAAGTGTGTTTATCTGCTCTAACGTTGATGGTTAGCATTTCTGGCTAGCTAGTTTAGTAACTAGAGTAAAACCTAACTAAGCATTACCTCAAAGGCCAAGACTGACTGCTAGTTCGATGAAGGAAAACGATTAATAAGCTAGCTAGCTACAGCTAATAGTCTACTAGTTAGAATGCTAAACAGCTAAAAAGCTATTTATTTGACGACAGCAACACAAATACTAAAAGTTTTGAATATTAAATCTGCTACTGTTATCTTTGTTCATTTAAAATGTATTGTGTGAGAATGGTACATAGCAATTCTAATTAATGGGGTTCAAATTTAATAATTGAGTCAAAGTTGCTGCACTTCCATGTTAACACAGCTTTAAATAAAACAAAACCCATTAATTAGAGTATTAACACTGATAAAAAAAAATTCTGTGAACAAGCCTCCTGACTGTGGACGAAAGAAACTTCGTAGGCTGCGCAGAGTATGCCAGTTAGCCAGTATAGCACAGGCTTATCTTTTGTTAATTGCTCTCTCATCGCAGTGCATTATCTGCCTCGTGACATGTGCACAAGAGGGTTTATTATACGCAGAAGAGCCGTGTTGGCAGCTAATTATATGGGTGTAGAGTTTAAAGACAGTTTTTTGAGCACCGAGTGATTTATTTTTGCATTAATTCAGTGTCACATGCTGAGCACTGTTGTACTGCTAATGTGCTTTTTTTTCTTTACACACAGAGAATACGCGCCATGGTCCTGTCTTCACCCAGGAGCCTAGTGACAGTATTTTCCCCCTGAGCACGGATGATAAGCAGGTGTTTATTAATTGCAAAGCAAAGGGAAACCCACCTCCGCATTATAGGTAAGTGGTTTTTACTGCCCTTTGACTGTCTATTACGAGAAACTACAGTGTTTATAATACCAGGCTGTTATTGTGTTACTGTACAGTTTTTTTCCCCCCCAAAGATGAAATGGTATCACACCATTAGCTAACCTATTTTGTTATTTCTCTACAGGTGGAAAATGGATGGAAGGGAAATAAACACGCAGTCAGATCCTAACTACAGCCTTGTGGAGGGGAACCTGTTGATCAATAACCCCCATGTCATCGATCATGGAGGAGTGTATCAGTGCATCGCCACCAACACTTTTGGTACCGTTGTCAGCAGGGAGGCAAAAGTCCAGTTTGCATGTGAGTAGAGTCTTGTGCTAGTTTTCGTATTTACTGTACATACTGTTACCGACATGAAACTATGTAATTATGCACGACTTAATTCAATAACAATGTTAAAGGTGCACTATTATGGATTCACTGGAGCAAAAAGCTATTTGCTCCATAAAGATAGAGGAGAGTAAAGTCTTCCTCAGCAGAGAATGAATTCGCTCTCCCTCTGTCGGTGTTGTTAACTGAGTTTCTCCTTCCTTTGTTGACATAGCTAGGCAGGCCGTGTGTGTTTTTAGTGCATGTGAGTGAATGCCCTACAGCTGATAACATCATCCCGACCGATGCTATCGCTGAGGATGTGTAGCACCCAGCCTCCGGTACCCCCCTCAATATTTCATCACAGGATACCCTAACTGTGTATTTTGCAGAACATTGCACAATAACATGCTAACCATGTATTCCTAATGAGCAAAAATAGTAGTATTAGCATGATAAGATCCTAGACATTAACCTCATTTCACTTCTAGCTGGGTTATAGATGTATAGTTTGGGCTTTTTATTGTAGACTCTACAATTGTGTGTGGGGGGGTGGGGGGTCTGTGTTTAAAGGGCAGGAAAGAACATTTGAAGATTTGATTGGCAGTTGTTGTCACATGTCATAATTGTCATGGTGATGCCGCCCTCGTATCACAGAGCACCATCTCGGATTGAATGTCGATCGCCCATTTGTGAGATGACGGTGTTACCTCATCGTGCTAGTCTGAAGGAATGAGGATCGTTACGTCTTGATTTTGGTTGGATTTCTTATCAGTCAAGTTCTGATTTGACCACTGCTGATATTTGCTTGATCCCTCCTGGGACTCGGCTGGTATTTATAAGACATTGGGATTGATATGTTTTACCCGCTGTTTATCTCTCAAAACCGCACGGCAGCATTTCATAAAAGGTGAAAGTAATCTCTCAAGCTCGATTGGTGAGAGCACTTTGGATCAGACAGGGAAGTATTCTGCGGAATGAAATGCCCTTTACCTCGAACCTCACCTTTTTGTAAAGTCATTCCAGCTGTCAAACACTAAAAAAGTTGTCTTTTTTCTTCATCTTCCTTTTCATATTTAACAGTTCTGCAGAACTTCAGCAGGAAGTCAAGGAACACGGTGTCGGTGAGAGAGGGTCAAGCCGTGGTTCTGCTCTGCGGCCCTCCACCCCATTACGGAGGTACAGCGCTAACTCTTCTGCATTGTCTGCCGAGTTCTCACACTCATGCTTGCCTCAGCAGTCTTTATTGTTCCTCACTTGGCGGCTTATTATCTCCCTGTAACACTGGCGTGTCTCTTTTTTTTTTTTTTTTTTTGCTATACCTTCCCACCTCCTCTTTTTGCTGTTTTACCTCTCCAACTCTTGACACACTGTTTTCCACTCACCTCTCCTTATCTGTCAGACGGGGAACTTTTTTTTTTATGTTCAGCCACAGCTCTACCTGCCCGGACCCATGCCTTCACATCTATAGTTCATAGCTTCGCACTTCTTAACCTTGAGCTCACTTTTTCTCGCCCATATGATCTGTGACCATGCTGTCATCTATAAAGTCTCCAGCGCTCCACTTCACCAACTGTCTTCTTTTTTTTTTTTTTTTTTTGCTCCTCATATGTGGGCAGGTTATCTGCGGGTAATAAAGTCCACCGGTGGCTGCTGCGACCAGGGAAGCGTTTATCCTCGTGGCACAGCTGCGAGTCGGCTCGCGTGTCTGTGCGCTGCTGATTAGCAGACCCTCAAAGTGGTCCGCACTCCTGCAGCCATCCGGTGCCCACCAGCACAATTTCACGCCAGCGTAGCAGCCTTTTCTCTGCTCTCTGTTGCCAGCTGAATCCTATGGCCATGCGGGAATCCACACTTTAACAATTTGCCCTCCAGCGTCCCCTCCCCTCCCCCTTTGCAAAGCCTCCATATCTTCATTTTGCCTCTTAAACACAGCATTGTCACACATTTGATAGGATTTGCAATACCCGATAATGCCAGCTTGAGGTGTTCTAAAATTGAAAAATTGTGGGGGTTTTTTTGCTGCCACATTATGTCAAAAGCTTCTTTAATGCTTGTTGATTGCGTCACTCGAGGAGCGCGGTGATGCATCTTGGTAAAAGAAGTGATCATTGCGAAGCGTTTTTGAGCAATCAATAGGTAAGTGGTGAGAGTTAAACTCTGTCAGTGGACATGAGATTATGTGCCTGCTAGTCCTCTGTTGCTGTGAGACCGCAAGCTCTTAAACAGACTCAGTGTGTGATAGTTCCTAATCATGAAAGGTCTGTCAGTTTCTGCCCTGACTTTCCCCCGTAATGATTTTAATTCACTGTTTTCCCTCAAGGATGCGAGTGGGACTTTTTACCGTCTGCCCAGTCAAAAGGGCTGACTGCAGAATGTCATGTGTCTGAAACAGGAGGGCTGCACTAATAGCCAAGTTCACCCCTCCTCCCTTCTCTCTCTGTTGCTGTGTGTGTGTGTGTGTGTGTGTGTGTGTGTGTGTGTGTGTGTGTGTGTGTGTGTGTGTGTGTGTGTGTGTGTGTGTGTGTGTGTGTGTGTGTGTGTGTGTTGTGTGTTTTACACTGCTACATTGACATTCTCATCAGTCCTTTACATTCTTTATTTTGTCATGAATCCTCCTCTCTAATCTGTGTGACAAGTGCTGGAGATGGACAAAATAGATACTGCCTGCAAAATCTATAATACAGAGTACATTAAAGTAATAAAGCACTCGTGTGACCTTGTGACCTTGCCAATTCCATCTTTGCTTGATTTTACTGTGATACCATACCACACCAGAAGATAAAGCAGGAGTTATTCCATGTTTTTTCTTATCATTGATAAATCATATTCAAAGACCAAAGCAGATACTGTCAAACTATTCAGACCGAAAACCAACCTGTGGTTTATAAACAACTAAAAAACAAAGCACAAGGGTCTGATCTGCATTATTTCACACAGTCAGGCTGAACTCAACCTTAGTCCATTTCTTAGTACTTTTCTACTTCTAGACTCTGTCCCACGCCAATTCATTCCTACTTCCTGTCTTCAAAAGTGGGGGGCCTTACCTTTAAATATATCCTTTAAAGAAAAAAAATAACAGCTGAACATTCCTAGCATATTCTATCATACACAAATAGCTGAAGTAAAAAGTAACCATTACTCTCTCTGTGCGCATTTAAATGCAAGCTTTTATCTTTACTTTCTATGTATCATTACTGTAACCATTTCTAAGAGTTTGGGAAGAACCAGAGGACTTTTCAACTGCTCCAACGGTAGTAGTCCTAATGTCATTTTGGGAACGTCACAGGAAAGTGTATCTGTTTTTTTAATCACCTTTTGTCTTTTTCAGAGATCAAATATTCATGGGTTTTCAACGGGCAGCAGAGCTTCCTGCAACAGGATGCCCGCCGTTTTATCTCTCAGAAGACAGGCAACTTGTACATAGCCAAAGTCGTAGCCTCGGACGCGGGGAACTACACATGTGTGGTGAGAAACATGATGACCAACTCCACAGTGTTCAGCTCTCCAACCCCCGTGGTGGTGCGGAGAGACGGTAAGCACCCTCAGTTCGCCTCTGTTGCCTCCTGGTTATCTTGCGCACTGAACTGACACTCACTGTTTGAGACGGGGGGGTGGGGAAGCCGGGGAGATAAATCGCTTGTCTTGAGCGTGACACTGTTTTTGCTTTTGTTCACGAGCAAGTTTTTTTCCCACCATCCCCGAAGCCTCTGAACTGTACAGGGGTTGTGTATTCCGTCTATCTGCATGATGGCACATATTTACATAACCAGAAATATAGTCTGCGCTGACAAAAATGCATGCAGGCAAGCACACACACAGCAAGGGGCTTGCCACACGTACTAAACCCCCATCAGGACCGTTTATGTGTACCACTTCAGATTTGAGCTGAGGCAAGATATGTAATCCAAACTCATCCATCCGCTAAGCCCAAACGCTGGTGTGTATGGCGCCGACACAAGCGCTTCACTCCCCTGCCAGTGTCACCATCGCCACGGCTCTTACATCCAATATGAATTACAGGGAACTGCATGTCCATGTTTTTTGTGTTTGGACTGATGTGATTCGCTTTTATCCTTCACGCAGCAGTGATGGGTGAATACGAGCCAAAGATCGAGGTTCAGTTTCCCGACACCCTCCGAGTCTCTAAAGGATCGTCGGTGAAGCTGGAATGCTTCGCCTTGGGAAAGTAAGTGTTGGAAGCACAAACACGCTCACATTGCATTGTCAAACTTATGAAGTAGCCAGACATCCTCTGCTACATAAAACACAGGCCGCAGTCCTTCTGGTCAGTGTGAGTGGGAGCATGTGGCCAGCGTGACCTTTCTGTGTGTGTGTGTGTGTGTGTGTGTGTGTGTGTGTGTGTGTGTGTGTGTGTGTGTGTGTGTGTGTGTGTGTGACCTCTGCAGCCCGGTGCCTTCCATCTCATGGAGAAGAGCTGATGGAAACCCACTCCCTGGCAAGATTAAAATCAACCACTCCAGCGGGGTTCTGGAAATTCCATACTTTCGCCCGGAGGATGCCGGTGTGTACGAGTGTGTGGCCGCAAACAGCAGAGGACGAAATGTCGCCAGAGGGCAACTCGTATTCCACAGTAAGAGACTTTTATACTTGTTTCAAGGAGATGACTCTTTTTTTTATCTTCGTACTGAACATTTCTTTTAACCAGTGGCTTGAGGTAGAAAATGAGATTACTCATCGTCAGTATAGGTCTACCACCTCCATAGAATTAAAAAAGAATCTGGCTGTCAAACCGCAAGCGTTGAAATTAGTCACGACTGTCTTCTACAGACAGAGAGATGAGTGAGAGTCTCTGCTGGTCCCGTCTGCTGAACGCGTTGATAAGGAACTGGAAAAGATTTATATCATATCCGTCTTTACATTTTTGGTTTAACATAGAATTTGCATACCAGCTGTTTTGATTCCAAGGCGTCTAGTTTTGACGTGAGCCGTGCAAAACACGAAGGCGTAAGTGGCTGTTGACACAAAGCGGTTGTGAGGCTCGCCAGGGCCAGTTGTGTATGTCTGTCTTAATTTCACACACAAATGCAATTCAAGGTGCTTTACATAATCCACTCAAAAGGAGATAAGCCACGACATGTACCAACAAATTCAAAAGATAGAAATCCAATTCGAAAAATGAAACTAGAAGAACTGCAAGGTTGAAAATAATTAAGGCCGAAAGGTTCAGTCAGAAGTAGAGGAGAACATAAAAAGAACCTGGATTTAAAGGTACTGTTTAAAGTCAGACCATCTATAGACTAGCAGCAGTGATTCAAACTCTATTTTATGACTCACTGGTAGTTGTTGTGATGCTCTCAGTTCTCTTTGCCGTTAGGACTCAGGGGTCGCTTTCTGAATGAGCTGAATAGTTTTTAGAGAAGAGGTTGTTACAAAAGTCCATACTGCTGGAGATTAAAGCTTCATCCACCAAATCTCTCTATGATAGTATGCAAACTTGATTATTGATTCGATGTGGCTGTCAAAGTTTCTCTCTGAGTCCGTGATTATACCAGGATTGATTTTCTGCGTATTTATTTGGATCCCCACCAACTGTTACCGGGGCAACAGCTACTCTTCCTTGGGGTCGATAGAAAAATAATTACTGCAACAATTCCATGTCTGTATGATTCCAAAGAAGTTATATTACATAGGCAATCGTTATATTACATACATGTACATATAGTACATGCATATGAGAAAGTTATTAAAATAAAACAAGGCATAGTACTAGTTTGTAAAATCCATACTACCAAGTCTATAAGTACAATAGAGAACAATACACTTTCTTACTATGATCTTCTCATATACTTTAAGCCACTGTATCAGTCAGAACATTCTTAAATCTAGCTTTGACTCACTAGCAGTCTCCTCAGCTGTTTAAGGGAAATCCTTTTAGGTATTTCCTGATACCTAGCAGTATTTCTAAAGCTTCTTCGAGCTTGACTGAAAACTGACATTAGAATAAGGAATAGTTTTTCCTCCTTCAGTGTAATTTGTGCAAAACATTTCAATATCCTTAGATTTCTATGTCAAGGCCTGTGTGTTTTTTCAATTATTTTCAATGAGAAGAGTACGTATGCGGACGCATGCGGGCGCCTAGAGAAAAGGCGCCGCACCCAGCTGCTTTTTTCTGAGCACTCCCACTTTTTTGTTTGGCCGCTACGAGCGCTTTAAATTGAAAATCTCTGAACTTTTCAGAAAACCACAGGTTACGTCACTGTAGTAAATGTAGGAGACGCTTGTTTTGTCTGTGTCTGACTATCCTGAACTCTGTTTGTAGTCCAAGAAGTATTGACCAATCACGTTTGAGCAGGCTTTGGTTGCACGCAGCAGTCCCTGTGGAGAGAAAGAAAATGGTGAAGGCGCATTGGCCGAAATCCAATCTTTGGAGCCATCGGCTATCGTCTCATGATGATTTAGCTTTTCAATAGTCTCTATAAACAAATATATGCACATGATGCTGATACACCCTCAAGACGTAGACATTGTCTCTCAATTCCATCTCCGTTCTTGCATCTTAAGTTGATGGATTGTGAACAATGGTTGGCGCACAGCAGAGGAAGTCATGACCCACATACCCGGTCGCTACACCAGAACCCCGAAATATAAGTTTCCCCCAGAGGCAAAAACCTCATCTGCCCCAGGTGTCTAATTTGATTAAACTCTATGCCCATTGCCTTTATTTACAAATGTAGAGCCCACATTTGTTAGTTATTTCCCTATCTAGTCTCTGCATTCAAGGTCAGGTCATGCTAAGGGCAGAGGGAGTTACTTGTAGTTGATTGTGCATTCATGCTTTGGATTGGGAAATCAAGCACTTCTAAAGGGTAATAAATTGAAGTAAATAGAATATTGAAAAAAAATGAGGTTTGGTGGGAAAGAAAAAACTAACAGAAGGAGACAAAAAGTGAGCACACCAACAAAACTTATTTATTAAAATATAAAAAATATTTTTGTAATGAAAACATAACCAAAAACAATTATTAGAAATAAAATACTAGTAAAAATTTGTAAATGATCAATATCTTAGGAGCATCCAATAAGGAATATTTGTACTCATTAAACTTGAACTTGACGATCAACGAAGACTGAGATCCATGCAGGCCGCAACCGTGCTCTTTATTGTTAAAACATTTACATTTTGGCCACATTTACATCAGTTATCTAGTGAGAAATCATCCCGCCCTCTTCCCTTCTGCCTTAATCTTCTCTCTAATTGCAGGTGTTGTGTAAACTGTATTTTGTACGCGTTTTATTTTCTTTTGTCTTTTTTTTCGATAATGACCATGTTGCTTTAATGTCGCACAGAGCCATTTTCATTCTTGGTGATCTCCAATCCATGAACTGCACAATATGAAAGCAATTTTCTCCACATTAAGAGCAAACACCCAGTTTGTAAAAAAAAAAAAGCTGCTCAACACTGTTCATGCAACCTTTCTGGGGAAACAACTGAAAAGTAACTGTTATTTCAATCCATTTATGCACGTGGTTTCTAAAAAGTGGTTGGAGTATACCATTATCATGCTCATTAAACTTATTTGTTCCTAAAGTTATCTGATATGGGTCAAACTAAATACATCTGCAATTAAATTTTGACATTTTTTGTAGATAAATTATTCATATACGCTGGTATTTTCCACAGATGCTGAACATCTGCACTGGGTCCAGACACTGAAAGATGCTCATATGGCCATCGATGCTAATCTGCAGTGGGAATGTAAAGCCATGGGTAAGCCTAGGCCCACATACAAATGGCTGAAGAACGGTCAGCCGCTAACAGCAGAGGTAAGACACCACAAGTTAAGCTGAGATTTGACATTTATAAGAAAATGTGATAACCTCATTGTGATTTTACACACACACACACAAAAATCAATTCTCTCGAAATAATACTGCAAAAAGTCTTGTTTAGAAATAATTCTGAAATAAATCTTACTCAGGCTTAGCTTAAAACCTCGAAAGGCAAAGGATGATCCAAAAGCTTTGACTCATCTCGCAAACAAAATGTACATAAATCAGTGAAAGATATTGTCACATTTATCAGTTGGCCTGATTTGCAGGGCAGGATCCACGTGGAGGCGGGTAGACTGACCATATCCAGGATCAGTCTTTTGGACTCTGGGATGTATCAGTGTGTAGCTGAGAGTGAACACGGAGCTGTGTACGCCAGCGCTGAGCTCAAGGTTGTAGGTAAGCAGTTTGTTCGCCCCGTATTATTTACAATGAATTGAACCAGAGGCAAGGTAGAGATACACTGCATGTACGTTGTGTTGTCAGTGGAATGAAAATGCTTCCTATCTGAAATGAATAAATGATAAGAGGCAGAACCAGCTCCTCGCTGTGCCACAGACCCCCTCTCTTTCATTTCCATAATTCTCTCATACAATAAGCCAGCGTGGTGGCAAAATAAAATTTCCGTAATTGCTTGTGATGCACTTGACATTTCTGCTGATGCACGGGCTGTTGCGCCCTCCGCAAAGCGAAACAAATGGACCTTAACAAGGGTTTGCTCCTCAGCCTCACCGCCGGACTTCACCCGGAGGCCCGTGAAGAAGTCCACTGTGATCCAGAGGGGGGGCGAGGTGGTCATGGAGTGCCGCCCCCACGCTTCTCCCAGGGCAACCATCTCCTGGTGGAGAGGGGGCGAACTCCTGAAGGACAGCGAGAGGTATGCTGATGTATGCACCCTGCTCATGCATCTGTTAAAGGGGGTTTGCTCACGTGGTCATTTTCATTTCTAGAACTCATTGTTATTTATGCCTCTGCTCAAGGGAGATTCAGGGGGAAGTCAGCGTTGCATAACACAACCTCTTCTGGTCCAAGAAAGAGATAGACACCTTATTCCTCACATAGAAAAAGATGTGGTTTTTTACTAGATGTAAGAATGAGGCCATGACCTCCTACTCCATCAGTTTTCCGAGGCACAAGATAAAGAGTGCAATTTGATCTTTTCTTTTTTAAACTTCAAAGTGTCCCACAGCTTCAGAGCCCTTCAAGGCAGTCACAGTGCTGAATGTAGAACCAAGGCCCTGCAGGGACGCTCTCTGTGTGGAAAAAACACAGAGAAAAAAAACCATCGCACTGCATCCTTGAGCAAAACTCCACCCCGGGCTACATGACAGGCCACACCATGTCATGATTTAAGGGTCTGAGGCAACACCTACAAGCTAAAAGAAACAGTTTGTTGCTGCAATAGCCCAAACACAGGATAAGAACCAACAGAGTTGGAGCACAGCGTGAGAACTGCTTTAGTTAAATATTTCACTGAAAGAAAGGGGAAGAAAATGTTAAGTAGGTTCAGAAAAGCAAGGGGCTGGGCTCTGTGACTGCTAGAAAGGTCGACAAGTAAAGAGACTCAGCCCAGAAAACTGCAAATCAGTGAAAATCACTTTCTAACATGAATCCACTTGAAGCACTGTGGGACTGAAGGCAGATCTGACCCTCCTAGAAACACTGTTGATATCATTGTTTTGCCCTAATGATATTACATGGGAGCATTTAGTTTTTATTGTGAGGGAAGGAAAGTCGGCATCCCTTTTTAAAATATGGTCCAGTATGCCCGCACATCATCAAACACACAGTTGAAAGCATGTTTCTTATGTAAAACACCATCAGAAAGCCTTGTCAGTCTCAAACCGTATAATTATCTTAATAGCAGCATTGTTTTCTCTGAGAGCCTTGCTAGGAAGTGATTTTTCTTTCTTTAACATAAGTTTAACAGAAGGTTTAATTGTGTCCTAAGTTTTTTGAGTTGATACATTATTTTTCCATTTTAAGAAATAGGAATTCAGAGGCATCATTAAAACACCCTCCAGTCAAAAGCATCATATGCAATACATGCAATTTGTGTTTTAGAATGCTTATGTTGAGCATCAGCGGTTAGCATGTGTATTAATAGACAGTTCGGACAAGGCTGTAAATGGTGGCTCACAGAGGAACCACTGACACCATGTGAAATGTGCACGTGCAAAGTCATCAGCCTTTATTTTCAAGTAGGTTTCTTCAGACAGCTGTGAACATTAAGTCACAGAGCTGAGGTTCTCTTACAGACTCTAACAGACAGAAATAAAACTCTGAAAAGATACTTGTGAAGTATGCACTCGAAGCAGCAAAACCTTAAATATCCTTGAGATGGATCTTCAGCAAGTAAGGATGCTGACTTTATTGCGTAGAACTTGCAGCTTTACATTCATTCTTTTAGCATGATGTCATGTAAAATGCCATCAAGTTCATATTTAAGACCCTTTTAGAGGAGCCTCTTTTTAAAATGAGTCAGCTGGATACAATAAAAAAGGTAGGTGGACTTAATGAGCTAAATACAGCCGATCTGCAATAAAAAGTTGTCATTTTCATGCTGTTTTTGGTTTCTGATGACTGAAATCAAAGACCTATTGTTTCAAAAATAGAGTTTTGATGGTAATTCTGCCACTGTTAACAATGTAAACTGCAGGGAGGGAACAGAAATCTTGACAGGTGTCGGGTCTTAACAAATGGTTGCTTCCCCTCTATAGTGGCCCTTGTCCGACTAACACCAATTCACAGTGTTTTCAGCTGTGAGGAGCTCAGCTTGTGGGGTTTAATACACCACACGCCATCACACACGCCATCACCCACCTCCTCAATGCAAGCACCCTGACCGCCCAGAAGGAGTCACTCGAGCAAAAAAGACTCATGACCCCTTGCTGGTATCCCACAAAACATATTTTCTTTCAATGCAGTAATTACAAAGCCAGTTCCATTAGCCAGTTCATACATATTTCTTCACCATCGAGAATTTTGCTAATGTAAGATTTTAAATAGCTGCTGTAGTGGATAGTTTTCCAAGGTTATACTAACATCTGTATGTGGCCCCACATTTGATACACTGATTTCAAATTAAAACTTTCCAAAGTTCAACGCTTCCGACATTAAAGCTGCTCTGATTAAAAAATAATCAGCCTCTATTCTGTAACTCAAGTGGGACTTTTCTCTTGTAGGATGGCCACTTCATCCACCCACCCAAGTCTTCCTCCTAGACCTCTTGAGCTTGAACATCATACAAATTAAAAAAATATATATATTTAGCTGAACAAGTGGCCTGATACTCCTAGCCTTTTGGCAATCAAACTCCAGACGTGATTTCCCTCAAAATTAAGTCGAGTGTTGAGATCTATTGAAGGAAGTTTCTACCAAAAACTTTTCAGTCTAAAAAGTTTCAAATGAAGTTTCACTAAAGTTCATTCTTTGGTGCAAATACTTCTGATGAGTCTTTGGTAGGAATCCATCAACACCAGAGTCCTATGTGAATACAGGAAGATAAACCCATTTAAGCCCATTTCAATTCGCTGGTAGAAACTCCTGAGCAAAGTGGACCATCAGTTTTTGGGGGGTTAACACAGTTCATGCTCTTTCATTTCGAGCTATAGATGTGAGTGAATCAGAAACATGCAATAATCAAAAATTATCTTTCCTGATGTTTTGTGGATTCGATTGGATATTGAAAAAGACTTTAACACGGTTAATTATGATCTCACTCGACTAAAAGACGCTCCAGTATTTTGCGAGAGTTTTCCACTCTTTTATGAAAACCACCCTCTGATGTACCTAGCAACTAAATTTTCAATTGCATGTCCCGGTACAGTGTTTTGACAGCCAATCTATCAAGGAGCAGACTGCAGAAAGAGAGAGAGAGAGAGCGTTGCGGCAATCTGATCAGACTGCCGTTAAATGTACTCATTTAACACTGTGGCACATGCTGACTCTAATTTGGTGGTTTTTAATTTGCATGCTGGTTATTCATGCTGCGTATGCGTCAGATGAAGTGTAAAATGTACAGCTCCTCTTTTGCTGTAATTTTTCCTTTCTCATTATCTTTTGGGGCTCTGATCAATACGTTCATCCATTTCTTATCCATAGACTCTATGTAGCTCGCTGGACCTGCGTCACCATGTGACCAGTGGGATTGATTAATTATCACATTTTTTTCTATTGGCTGGTCATGAGGAAAGGGAGAAAAATTACCCAGGCAGCGCATTTTTTTGGGACAAGAATAGAAATTCCCAACATATCCGACTTTGTCCACAAAGCAGATAGTTCTTCACGTTTCTATTTGTTTCGCAGCTCATTGCCCCCTCGGGTCATGTTCTCAGCGCGCCTCCATCACTCAGCGTTTGATATTTTTGTCAATAAATCAGCGCAAAGCACCCTGTGTCAGACATGCTCTCTGGGTCTCAGCGCGGCCTCCAGTGAATACATATTTATTCCAATGCGGAGCCAGTTTGAAACTGTTTGATATCGGCGCTGGCTGCTCGCAGCATTCCTGTTTGATTTACTCGATCCAAAAGGTCACAACAGGAGCGCATTATCGGCCCTGTTTATGAATATGTTTACATGCTTTCCAACTTGTCTGTGCGGAGCCAAGGCGCCAGAAATAAGCGTTTCAGGGCAAGATGTGAAATATTTTCACTTCATTTCTAAAGTCCTGTTGTCCCCCTCAAATTGAATTGTTTCAGATTGATTTTCTCAGAAAAGTCTGTCTGAAAGTCTTAATCAGAGTTGCTTAAAATGTTAGACACTTATTGGGCAGCAGGGAGATGCTTCCATATTTTTTTCCCCTCGATGTCACCTCTCATGCTACATACAGGCTGTCTTACGTATTTTTAAAGGTTGTTGTTGCTATGAGAAAAGGAAGAACTGCATTAACAATGCACAGGACAAAAAAAATGGTCCTCCCAAAATGCACTTCTTCCAGTAATACATTTAATTTGCAATTGATATAATTATTATTTTAAAAAAAATAGAATTGAACATCAGTCAAAGACAAGACAGTACATGGCAAGGCTCTGTCTCAGAGAGTTTGAGAAACAAATAATTTTAAGATGTTTTAGGGCATTAAAGAGATGACATATCATGCTCATTTTCAGGTTCATACTCAATTTGGGTTTGTACTACAACATGTTTACATGCTTTAATGTTCAAAAAACGCATATTTTTATTTATTTATATATACCTGTATTCAACCTATGTCTGGAGCACTTTATTTTAGTGCCTGCCTCTTTAAGGCCCGCCCCCCCGAAAAAATCAGCTCTGATTGGCTTTTAGGGAAAAATATGGTGACTTTTGGAAAGATAAAGATCTCAAGCCTTGGATTGAGATACTCAAATAAGATAAAATAGAACATTATTAATCCTGGAGGAATGTATTCTAATGAGCCTGCAGCTAGGGGAGCCAAATATGAATGGCTTGTTGAGTCACATGTTTTCTGAACTATACAGCCCACATAAAACTGACTGGGTAGTCTTATTTCACAGTTTGTAGGTTGGTAGGAACTCCAGATACCCAACTGTATATGCACAAGCACAAAAAAAAGAACGTTTTCCATGATATATGTCCCATTTAACAATACAGAGGTTAAGTTGTTAACATAACATTTCTCTTGTATGGTTTTCATATTTTTTCACACTTGTAGATAATCTGATTTAATTGGCCGCATTTACACGAGAAAGACTTGCAACAAAAAAGGGAAATGTAGTTCATGAAAGTAAGTCACAAGCTGCTGCAGCCATACAACAATGAGGTCAAAATTCCTTTGTGAAATTCTTGTTTTAGTCTCTTCTTCTCTCATCTGACTCCCACTTTATACCTCTCATGAGACCAGACATGACATTTTTTTTCAAGTGAGATGCTTCTATATGAATCCATGCTATTGCTATTCAGAAATGGCTTGACAGCAGGTTGATACTATCTCCACATGTTGCCAGCGATAAGATCCCGCTCTAAATCTCCTCTCTCTCTCCGGTGTCGCTCTCCTACTCCTCCTATCGCGGCACTGCCCGGCCCTGGTGGCCCGCTGTGTATCCAATTAATATGTGCATTTAAGCTGCTGCGCTGTCAATACTGTGCTGACCCTACAGCAAATCTGTTCTGCTTCAGCTAAGATAATTGTTATCTTCTGAGGCGTGCAAATATACTTTTAGAATAGATTCTGAAGCCTTCATTCAAAAATGAAATGATGAAAAAAAAATGTTTAAATGGCTTGAGAAATTACACCATATCTCCGGCCAGGAAGCAGTTTCTAATTTGATCCTTATCATCACTTTTCATTCAATTAACAGCTTACGAATTGAGAAGTCGTGATGGGCTGTTTCAGTTTTGTCCCTCTCCTCAGACAGACAATCATGGAGGATGGAACGCTTCGTATCACCAACATCTCCACATCTGACGGAGGCAGGTACACGTGTTTGGCCAGAAACCATTTTGGAACATCCAGCAGCACTGGGACGCTGCTGGTCAGAGGTATTTCCTTTTTTTTGTTGTTGTTTTTCTCCACAGACTTTCTCTACTCTACCTTTTTAAGCAAGGGTTTCAACTTTTGTTAAGGGGGGGCAAAAAATACTAGCTCAAGCATGAAATTGATAATGAAATATATTGCCGTTTTATGTTCCCGCCGGTTTGACAGACGTATAAGTCATCCGTGGTTTTGTCAGCTGTGAGTTATTGTGCATGTAGCGGAGTGGGGCAAACCGCCGCCGCCTGTAGCTGTGAGTGAGGAATATTTTGACACAACATTTAATTTAAAAAAAAAGCTGCTGTAGCACTTTCAGATTTGGGTTTTTAAATAATGATGATCATTGAGTGGGAGTTATTTTTTTTCTCCCCTTTCTAGTTGACATTGTGATTGCAGTGTGTTTAATTATTCATTACTGAGTTATGAGAGGCATTCACTTCCTAAGTGAAGTTATTTTAGGTCACTTAATTACACTGATAGAGCAGAATCAGTCTGATTGTTCTGGGCAAATTAAGCTTTATTACTTTCTTCATTTTGCTGGATTTTATAGATATACAGCGCTCACACAGTAACAATTGATTCTTTCTTATCATAATGCTCTAGAACCTACCAAGATTTTAGTCCCACCATTGAGTTTGGACGCCACCGTGGGACAGAGCATTGTGCTGCCATGCGAGGTGTCCAGTGATTCGTCCCTCAGTCCCATCTTCAAGTGGTTCTTCAACGGGAAAGCCATTGATTTCAGCAGGCAGGAGCACTTTGAGATGATTGGAGGGGTATGTATGGTATGGGTGAATGCTTCTTCTTTGGGCTTTAAGGCAAAGTAAATCAGCACCAAGGATTTGACCCACATTTTTGCTACTTCATGTATATGAGGATTTTCAATCAATTTCATTGTGCATTGAATCCCCTTAATGCTTCTTAACCATCTAATTATTCATCAAAACCTTGATTGTATTTAATGTATTAATGTATTTAATGGTGCAACATATAACGGTTCATATAATATCTCATGAAAAGTAACTTCTTATGAATCGTGCATTTTCCTTTGAAAGCCAGCAACACGTGTCAGCTCGATACATGCATACAGTCTTTTCAATAAAACCCTCGGTCTTCACAGGAAACAACTTAGTTAGGTTTAGGCAACAAACTACTTAGTAAGGTTATAGGAAAAGATGGTCAAATACTTTGTTAGGTTGAGGAAAAGGTTGTAAAATACTTTGTTAGGTTTAGGAAAAGGTTGTGAAATACTTTGTTAGGTTTAGGGAAAGGTTGTGAAATACTTTGTTAGGTTTAGGGAAAGGTTGTGAAATACTTTGTTAGGTTTAGGAAAAGGACATGAAATACTTTGTTAGGTTTAGGAAAAGGTTGTGAAATACTTTGTTAGGTTTAGGAAAAGGTTGTGAAATACTTTGTTAGGTTTAGGAAAAGGACATGAAATACTTTGTTAGGTTTAGGAAAAGGTTGTGAAATACTTAGTCAGGTTAAGGAGAAGATTGTGAAATACTTAATTGAGTTTAGGCAACAAAACTCAAAAGATCGTTGTTTGGGTTAAAATACCTACGGAAGTGTTTTTACTGAAGTAAACAAGTCGCATGACAAACAAAATCAACCTTTACTTCTCGTTTCACATGTGGAACAAACAGCGGTCTCCTGGATGAAGGGTCGCTAGTTGTTTGACCCATCCACCTCGGCGAGATCATAAAACATGTTTTAAACTTTGCCTTAAAACTATCAAAAGTTGCTTGTCGTGTATTGTTAAGATAAGTTTGTTCCAAACTACCGCTACATAACAACAGAAGGCGACATCACCAAACTTTTGTAAGTCATTTTTGGATCATTGAGCAAGCCGGCACTAGACAACCTGAGGGAACATTGTTCAACATACTCAGATAAGCAATCGGAGAGATCTTATTTTTATAAACCATTAAAAGCCTTGAAAGCAGGTAAAATGATTTTAAAATCAATCTTTAACGTTACAGGTAGCCCGTGTAATCATGCCAGTACTGGTGTAATGAAAGAAATGTGTGGGTTAGAGGGAATTGTGTGTCAATATAGTTTTCATCATTTATGTATGGATTAAACAAAGAAGATGCATGTTAAAGGAATAGTTTTTGGAAATGTGTTTTACTTTGAAGGGCTGAGAGATGATAAGATACCACTGTCATGTCTGTCTGTGGCCAGCAGCCGGTTAGCTTAGCACACATTATGTGTCTTAGCTCTATGATTTTTGTGCAAAGTTAACTAAATGTAGTGAGCTTCAGAGGTAGGATATAGCCAGGCTAGCTGTTTCCCCCGTTTCTAGCATTTATGCTAAGCTAAGCTGCTGCTGACTGTAGCAAAACATTTAATGGACAGATATAAATGTCAAACTATTTCTTTAATTAGTGAGTTTTTGGGGTGCTGCTAGGCACATATCTTTAATTGCCTCAGTTTTTTACACTGAATGAACGACAACATAAACGCACCAAAGGAATCGTGTTTTTAGGAATACCTTTAAGCTCATGTGTCAGAAGGGGTTTACACTGAATTAACAGATGCCAGCAGACGTTACTGTTTTTCGCTTGTCTGAGGGGGAAAACAGGGATGGCATCTCTCCATCCCCGAGGTGATCTCCCTGTACGAGCGAAACAATCAATTCCTCCCTGAACAAAGGAGCACTAAATGTTCGTAATAACAAGATAAGTGCTCCCTGTGATCAAGACCACCAGGCCCACTGAAGTTGCCCGCACAGCGCTGACATTTCCGCACCAAACATAATCACAACAGCTGTTCAACTCGCCTTCGTTTATTACACAAAAGGGGTCGGTTTCCGGATCGCTGTATTTTGCTGGAGAAAAAAAGAAGAGTTTGGAGAAACATATGGGTGTGTGGGCGCACACAGCAGTAAAATGCTAAAAGAAAGACGAACAATTCTTGCCAGAACCATTCATCTGAGTTGTAAGAGTAAAATATAAACATAATGAACACTATTCCAATGAAAAAGAACAAGTCATTTTTGTGTGGCCTTCCTTAAAAAGTAAAGCTGAATTCATTTGTTTTGCTAGCCTGTCATGTTATCGTTTTTTTATCTTGTAGTCCTGTGGAGAATTCTTCCAAAGATTCTGCTGTGGAGGATTTATTGCGTATGACTGAGAAAAAAATGATATGTGCTCTGAGGATTTTTCCATACTTTTCTTGTATTTCTTTGACTATGACTTTGCTACTTTTGCTGTTTTTGTTCCTCAGCAAGACTTCTGTACTAATGTGTCTTCTTCATCAGGGATTTGCAGGTGACCTGATGGTGAGGAACATTCAGCTAAAGCATTCTGGGAAGTACGTGTGTATGGTGCACACTGAAGTTGACACCGTCTCAGCAGCAGCAGACTTAATTGTCAGAGGTACACCTCTTCCTGCTTGTCATTTTTTAGCACTCTCTACGGAGGTTTTCAATTTCTTGTTTTTATTCGTTGAGTGTGTGTGTATCTTGACATCCTGACGCACACATCCCACTGCTGTCAGATGAGAGCTGCAGCACAATGATGTCAGTTTTGTGGGATTCAGAGGAAAAACAGCTTTAATAGACTTTGTGATTGACAACCGTGAGCATTTTGAAATTAATTATTCTGTTTTTAACCCATGCGCTATATGATCATCAAGTTAAAAAGATACAGGTAAGTTACTCTGAGAGCTCGGGGCTATCCAGTAAGATCAGAGACCAGCTTCATGAAAGAGTAAAAACACGTTTCTAAAGTTTTCAACTCCATATATTCTGCTGAGGACATATTTGATGTTAAAACGTGGCTATCTCAAGTAGCATTACACACATAGAGGAGGTTGACGTGCTAAACGTCAGTGATTTATTTAATTCAAGGCACCCACGTGACTTTTGACGTATCATTTTGGATTTTCTAGTCAGGCAGTGAGTGTGATCCCTCCTTAATGTAACTGTTAAAAATAGACGCTCCTTCAGTGGCCCTAAACTTCAAACTTTGACGCTCTAGCTGCCCCTAGTGCCAGTTTCCGCTCGTTAAATTCTTAGTGTCCTTTCAAAATAAACTTCCATCGTAGATATGTTTTCATCTATGGTGTCGATTCCAAACTGTATTCACACTTTACTTGTCAGATGGTTTCACTGTCATGATTATATTCTCCGTGCTGTTTGTGTTAGCAAAGAGAAAAATAATTAAATCAGGAGAGACAAGTCAGATGAAGAAAAAATAATTGTTTATTATTAACAGATGATATGTGATGATAAAGTCTTGGACATAAAAAGCAACTGTTAGGAACACCCCCCATAGGATATGCTGTACTATAAATTGTAAGTCGACATTGATCATGGCCAATACAATGTTCAATGTTTTCCTACATTCAGTAGTGGGATTATCTATAATAAATTAAAATGAAACAGCAATTTTTTCCAGTAAAACTACAAAACTATTTTAACTTGTGTGGTAATGACTAAGACAAGTCCTGAAAGTGGGAGGTTTGCTGTGCAAAGACATCTTCTGCATAAATGCTGTTTTTATTCATGAAGGCACAGCACACTACAGTATGCTCCAAAAAGGTCATGCAATATATATTGGAGAGGCGTGTTGATGAATTCTCCTTTTCTGCGCCAGTCACACTATTGGCCTGATCCCTTTGACTGTAAAGAGCTAAGCCAGTCACAGCCAGTCACCCGTGAATGAAATGGATAACCAAATGGAGAGGGAAAATAAAATGCTGTTGTCTGGGAGGTTAAGATTGGCAAAGCAGGAGATCAAGAGACGGCAGCCAAAGTCAGACGGCAGCGGGTTTTACATACGGATTGTGCGCATTATCTGAAACCAAGCATTGTTGATACCCAGTGATCTTCTTCCAACAGCAGGTAGTCCCGCTGAGGGCTCAGGGCTACTTTTTGCAGATTTGTGAGCTTAGCAGGAAATCTGCCCGCTTGTTTGTTTGATCTCATGTTAGTGCTTTCCCCTAATTTCTTTCCCTCTTTCTTTTAAGTAATGAGATCTCAATTCTCGCCTTGTTTTTCCTAAATCCCTGGTCACTATAATGTTATCGTTAAATAATGATTTATCTCATCATGGTTAGTTAGAGCTAATTTCTTTTTCTCTTTCTGGCTGAAGGCACAAATGTCTCCAGGAGAGAAACTTCCTGATTCACCCAGCATTATTTATTTCATAGTTTGAAAAAAGTAGATCTCATATTTTTCTGAAACCGTCTGGCCTCCATACATGCTGTAAGTAAAACCATACAGTAGATGTTCTAACCTCAGTGAACTGCACTATTCAGTGTATTGATTAGACTGGCACTCCCAATAGAACCCATTAAATATCTACCAGCTGTACACCGAGGATGTTATCCAAGTTATGAATCACTTCTGAGTCCGCTCACCTGAAGTGACTCCCTTTGATTTGGCGTGTCTTTGTGCAGCGAGGCTGATGCAGGTGTCTGTCCTCGTTTCTGGCTGTTGCAGGACCTCCTGGTGCCCCGGAGGGCCCGGTTGTTAGCGACATCACTGACACCGCTGTGCAACTGTCCTGGGGCTCAGGACCTGACAACCACAGTCCTGTTACCATGTACATGGTCCAGGCAAGGACCCCCTTCTCCATAGGCTGGCAGACTGTGAGAACAGGTACCAGCTGCTTATTATTTTAGATGCATGGAAGTCAATACTGAGGAATTACACTGTAATATGTGTGAGTTTATGGTCATAAGAGACTTTAGTCTCTTTCAAAAACAAAGGGTCCCGTTGTTAAAGTGTTTCACTTTTCATCATTCTTAAGTTCACACATGATGCAGCTCAAACAGTAAACCGAATTTAACATGCAGCATGTAAAAAGAAAAATAGCAGATACTGGTCTTTTGAGGACATTTGAGATATAAGAGTGTTAAAAAATCTAATAATAATACACCAGTTTTACACTTACATTACATAAGCAAACATTTTGGATCCCTTAAAGGGATACTCCAGCGATTTAGCATTGCAGTTTCATGAGGGTCAGACCCAAAAAAGAGACAGATTTGAAAAAGAATATTGAAAGTTTTTTCAGCAGATGCTGAGATATCCTGACCTTTAGTACCTAGTATGGGTCAAGCGTCTAAAACACTAGATCCTACATTTCCCATAATGCAACCAAAAATTGCTTCTGTTAGGTCCAGCCTGTTTTGTAAATACCAAAGTCTTTCAAACTCCAAAACCCAAGAACATAACGCAGCCCTTCCGGTAAAAATCTCAAATTTTAGAAAGTTCCTTTCAGAAAGACATGGGTCATTATACAACTGTTCCCACAGGTAGAGTAGTAGTCTTTGTTACAAGTAAACTGATCTTCACATGTTCTTTAAAGAATTGTGACCAAGTTTTGAAGTCTTTTGAACATTTTACAGTTGAAAAAATAAACCTGCTGTTGCTCTCTGTTGGAAAATTGTTGATATGTTATGGAGACACTACAATTCAGCAAACATAATATGGGCATGTCAGTACTGCAGCTGATGACACAGACTTATATCTGCAACACGGTAATTGACCAATTTATATGTCGAGCTCTTGTTCAAACAGCTATGTGTGCAGTTTTGGGGAAATAGGAGCCTGACATGACCAAACCTTTAAAAATAAACAAAGCAAAATAAAAGGGGTTCTCACAAAACAGAGAAACAGCTGACGGTCATATTAAAGTCAATGAATTACAGACATAATCGAGTACTCCAAATGAACTCGTGCAATCCACTGCAACAGCTCTACCTTTGTGAAAATAATAATAATCAGTTTGTTATACACTAATACAAAGAGGCTTTTTAAGTTAAATCGTAGTAAGTGGTGCTGCTGTGTTATTATGAAAGGTATTTGTGATGTTACAGGGGATGAACAAAGTATTACAAGGATAATCTCTACTCTCTGTTAATAAGGGGTTAGGTTTAGAAGCTTGTATTACAGCTTATTTAAACTCCCTTTGTAGGTCTTTATTTCCTTTCTACATCTGCGATAGAGGTTGTTAACGTTCGGTTATATAAAGTGTAGAATATATAGAGACATCAGCCTTCTCTTTATATTCCTTATACTACATTCTACTTACCAGACTATTTTTCAGAAATAATCATTAAAGTGGAAATACACAAGTCTTCAACTCTTTCCCCCCCGCAGTGTTTCCAATTGCTACTATTGTCGGCGCCGAGTAACTACCAAAAACACAGTGCCATGATAAAAGCAGAGTGAAACGCCCCGGTGGTTTTAATAAGTAGTCAGGGTTTGTTACTTACTGATCTCGTATAAAGGAAGCCAATGTGAATGTCAGTTTGGAAGCCTCTCAAGTCCTGGAGCTCTTCGTTCGAGGTTCACTCTTGTTTAAACATCTTTTTTTATCAATGCCTTTTCTGCCTTCTCCGTCAACTGGGGAGGATATTGACTTTCCACCGTTTTTTTCCCCAAACTTTATTAACAACACAGTAAAATCACAATACAAATCAATACGTTTGTTCCACCATCCGCCACTTACGATCCCTGCTGGGGAAAATAAAAGTGCTTTCCTCTTCGGCCGCTCAATGGTTAACGCTCTCACTTTGTGCCGTGAGTGGAGCCTTCATTATCCCAGGAGGCCGTACCCGGTGGCAGACTGAACTGCACCATGAAAGCAAGGCTTACAGGGAACCATTCTATACACAGATGGTGTCATTATTCTAAAGCCATTACATTGTGCAATCAACATTTACTTGGTAATGAAAAGTTAAAGCAAAACAAGTTTTTTTTTCCCTCAGCTCTTATGTAATTTATTCTTCTGTAACCTCAACACTGGTTCATTTAATGTAACAGTTTTATCTGAGAGACGGCAGTTTGAAACATAACAAGCTGATTGCAGGTGGACGTTTATCACATCAACTTAAGCGACCTCCTCTGACAGCTTATTAATTCTGTTTATTCATTGCATGTTTGTGTGAATTGCATTATGACATGGAGACATTTCTGGGCAACATCCACAATAATTGCTGTAGGTGTAGAGTGCTGAACGTACTGTTATAGGAATACTATTAAAAGGTTTACAAATGTCACCATTTCGATTTAATGTACTTCACTGGTTTCTGATTTTTTTTTTTTCATATTTGTTGGAGACAAAATGTGAAATGTGCCTTTAAAAAAAGAAAAGAAGGGAAAAAAACACATCTCAATTCTAAATTCTTTAATCCTAGTTCCTGATTCTGTGCCTGGACAGATGATGCATGCAACAGTGAAAGATTTGAACCCCTGGGTGGATTACGAATTCAGGGTCGTGGCAATCAACGGCGTTGGTGTGGGAGAGCCCAGCACGCCATCAAAACAGATTCGAACCGAATCAGCAGGTATCCTCTGAATTTGTTGTCTCTCTTCGTAACAAATGAATCAACCCCACTCCGAGAATGTGATTTAACTGTTTCCTCTGGTGCTCCCTGTGATGTTGGGAGCATGCCAATGCTTAGATTACTCAGTCGCATGCAAAAGAAGTGAAAATGGAATTACACTTTTTAAAGAGTCAAGCATCCACGCTACAGCTCTCGTATGTCATATCTCTGGAATGTGATTAATTCATCTTTGCATCAAGAAGGAAAAAAAGTGACCTATCGGCTCACGAGGAGTCAGCATGATGTGTCTATTTTAAGCTGGTTAATTCCGTCCCGCTGGTTGAATCACAAGGGAACAAGTTTCCCGTCGTGCCTCACACATGGGGCCAACATATGGTACTCGACTAATAACTTCACCATTTTGTTTTGAGAGCGGCAATTCCACTCTCAGGACAAAAACTGATTCCTCAGTTGTGTGATCAACCCGTTTTATTTTAATGAGCAGCTATACAGAGGGACTATTACCAACTCATTCAACACTATGCGGTTTAACAGAATCATCTGCACCTGCCTGAGACAAGTTTCCTTTGTGCCTTCTCATAGTTCCCAAGGTCGCGCCAGTTAATGTGAGCGGCGGCGGAGGAGCTCGAGGAGAACTCGTCATAACGTGGGAGGTAAGAGGATCATGTGCATTCCTGAGTGGGCATCCATTGTGACGACTCCTTAAGGAGGGAGCGCGTCCACAGTGGCCTAGCTTCAGTGGAACGTCTTTTAATTAAAGGCAGAGCTTCTCTGATTTGTTACCAGCTCGCCCCCTCCTGTCGCGTAAATCAAAATGAAGATACGGAGCCAGTGCAACTTTCATATGTGTAAATCTAGAGTTAGGGGACAACTTTACACTCTTTGGATGCTGCTCAAAGTGCAGAAAGATGCTGAGCATTTGCTCAATACTTTGTTGGACATAAAAAAACTATTTCTACTTTACTTTTTTTTTTTTTACAACTCCCTCATTCAATTTCTCCTCACAGTTGTTTGGGTCAAAGGCGTAACTTTCCTGTCCCCCCTATCTCAGCCCGTTCCAGAGGAACAGCAGAGCGGAGAGGACTTTGGCTATGTTGTGGCTTTCCGCCCACTTGGCAGCAGCACCTGGATCCAGACGGTGCTGGCATCACCCGATGCATCGAGATATATCTACAGGAACGACAGCATCGCACCCCTGTCCCAGTTTGAAATTAAAGTGGGAGTGTACAACAGCATGGGAGAGGGGCCGTTAAGCCCCGTCGTCACAGTGTTTTCTGCAGAGGAAGGTGTGTTCCCCTCCCATATGCGCTGCGAACAGAAATAAAGTTGTTAGTGTTCAAGAAATGCACTCTTAATTGCTAACATGCATAATTCATGATCCCTCCTATTTAGAGCCCTCTGAGGCGCCATCGAGAGTTTGGGCCCGTGCTGTGTCAGCCTCTGAGATTGAAGTGTACTGGGAACCAATTCCCAGCGGGTCCGGCAGCGTGAAGATCATTGCGTATGAGGTATGAAAAAGATAAGTTGAAATAATAGTGCCACAAGGAATATTCAAACAAGGAGTAGACATTAATTCCAAAATGACTGGCAGTACAATAAGCCGGCATTCATTTTAATAGAACCGCCGGTGGCGACAACGTGGAAATATTCTGACATTGAAATACTGCATGTGTTGAAGTGGGAGATTTTTCACTGGCTAATCTAGGGGATGAAGAGGTCTGTTGGCAGCTGTTCCAGTCTCCACAAAGAAAGTGTGAACATCATACATCACTACCCTGTACAACAAACACTCTCCTGGGATTTTTGGCTGTGGAAAACCTAGATAAAAATAACAGTCTTTCCTAAATCCCAGGTATTTTATATGGTAGGGTATGCCCAGGTGGCTTGATCTCTACGGAGAAGCTTTGAGGTCATTGCCAGTGTTTGGTACACACATTGTTATAAGACAGGAGTTTGAAGCACCATAACGGCTTGTTTGGGAGCCAAACAGAGCAGAGTGTTTTGCATGAATATTCATGCTGAAACAGGGGAACTCATTTTACAAGTTTGCTTCAATATAAGATATACACCTCCTTCACAACATAAATGTACTTTTACAACCTTTAATGTTGCCAAATATTTGGTTTACCATTATTTGTATTATTCTATCTAGAAAAATATAGAGATAAGTTATCTCACTGTTCGATTTATATCAATAAAGACCCCAAATTGTCGGATGTTAATTTTCTTTTCTTTCATTTTTTATTAAAAAGCAGATGAGGAAGACCGTAAAATGCTGACCAATCAGAGCAGACTGGGTATTTTGGGTAGGGGTGCTTAAAGAGACAGGCACTTAAAACGCAGCATTTCAATGCCCAAGAGTGTACTTTACAAGGCTGCAACAATTAGTTATGTTTAGCTATGGTTTCCAATTAAAGTAATATAGCATCTGCAAAATAAACAGTCATTATTAAATATTCTAGTCTGCTTTTAGAAAGGGTTACATTGTATTTAGATGAAAACAGCTACAGGGCTTTTCTTACTTGCATTTCTATCCGTGGGCTAGCCCTAAACACAACTTACTGAGATTTGATTAGACAACATAGTTGCTTTTGTGGTAACACCATACTATTGACCTTAACTTAACCCTAACCAAATGCTTTTTGGGTGTGACCCTGATAAAACAGATGACACTGATCTGGACTGTAATTTGCAAGGCTCCCAAGAGAGTGTTTTTCCAGAAGACATGTCTCATCAAGGGCATCATTTATTTTATATTTGGCTAGAGTGACAATTTGGCTCACTCTGTTGTAATTAGACCGAAGAGATAATTAAGTGGTGGTGTGGAGTGTGTAAGTTAATGATCACTAACTCAAACTGGCTCTTTGTGAATGTTATATGTTATAATAGCATAATGGACAGTTATGTAGAATTCAAGGACTGATTCGGCCTATTTATTCCCAACTACTGCAGTCATTTTACACATCCGTGCCATACGTACATTATTTTCCGTATGGGTAGGTTCCCCACCTATAAAGTTGTTCCTGACTAAGACTTCTTCATCCTCCAGTACACTAGTTCCCTTGGCGCTGTCAGGGGAATGGTCACCATTTGCACTGGCACTTCTGCCAGCAATAACTGATGGCCACTTAGGGGGCAGTGGAAACAAGCTGTAAACATAAAAGTGACAGGTTGTCACATTTTAAGCTGCTAATGTCAAACAGCTGTTTACACATCCACATGCTGTTATGTACACAGCCATCAGATACAGGGAACATGGGCTAATAGAATGAGCACATTTACGCAGAAGCGGCTCTAATGTTATCTACACAGTGTTATAAGAGGTCAGGGGCCAAACCATGACCTGTTGTTCATGTAGGTTATTCCATGAAAGGTAAGGTGAAGGATTTACGTCGGCCAGGGTATCACTCAAGAATAAAAAACAAATGTGTTCAGGCACCGTATTGTAGCGCCAACACTCCAATCCCACTCAGGTTAACACTGTTAGCTGTTTCAGCACTGTTGCCATTGTTAGCGTCGAGCCGCCGACTCAGCCATTGCCATGGTGAGAGCCGGTTAGATGTAATCCCTCAATCATAGATATGCTCAGAATTAAGAATAGAGGACTAAGGATCTAACTTTACTGGGCCTAATATACGGCTTGAGTGGACTAGTTCCAACAGCTCGTTACAGTAAAAATGCAGGACTGTCCCTTGCAAATCATCACAAATAACATGGTTGCTTATTGTGGAGCACTTGAGAAAAGTATACCTGCTTTTTCCCCTAGTCCCAGAAAATTGCTCAAATATAAACTTTTGTATCTGCAGTCTTCTGGATGAACTCCAGAAATAACCTCCCTTTGTAGTTGCTCCTGAAAGTCCCAGCAGAGGATGCCCACAGCATCATTAGAGCAGCCAAGAAGGGAGGGACATGGAGAAACTGGAGAGCAGAGCCCATTCATAATGTCTTGTCCATACACTCTGCTAGAACACAGTGCTCGGCCAGAATGTGTTTCATCAGAGGCCCTTAGTGTTCCGAATCAAGAAGTGGTCCCTATTTAGATCTGGTTGCCAATGATTTGTTTCTGGGGAATTGTCCAGCGCTAACACCAGTGATTCCTTTGGTGTTTAACAGAGGACGCATGCCTTCTGAATGTCTCTAATGTGTGGTTGCATTTGATCAAACACATGTTTTGGCCTTGTTAGCTTTGTTGTTTGAGGGATATACGTGATGTTCTTTTTGTTCATCATAGATTGAACTATCACCATAACACCTGTATGTATTGCTTCAAAATGGATTATAAACTGAAAAACAAAACAGATTATCAGGTTGATAAGTAGAAACAATGCTGCAGTCTCTCTGCAGCCAGCTTTGGAGCAGAGAACCTTGAGAGCACTCGTATGCCTCTGCCAATCTGTCTAGGCAGAGTTGATCAACCATATAGGGCTCTCCATGAGTGGTGGCCCACAAATGCCATTTAGACATTGGTAGCAGAGCCTTTCATTTTAGTGAAGTGTCTTTGTAATTTTCTGTCTCTGGGGCTTTGATGGTTTTAGATGTTTTTAATGAGATTTCGCCACATTCGACACACTGCATTACTGCCCTTATATGAATCCAAATGTATTGTATTGAGGGTCATATTTCCTTACCACACGCTTTGGGGCTTTTACTGGTTCAGGGTTGTCTCCCACATACATTTTCTGCCCCAAAAAAACGATTGATTTTGTGGCACTTCATCCGAGGGAACGTTAGCTAGCTAGTAAGAATAGCTGCTCTAATATTTCAAGGATTCAAGGATCATTTATTGTAATTTTGCATCACAAAGTTTCACAATCAAATGAGGTTGTAGTGTTGTTCATTTATTCTACAAAAGAAAACAAGACAAAAACAAGTAATGCCTCCTTGTAGTGTGTTTTTTGAATTTACATCAGGAGTAATGTATAGAGCAGCACCAAAAAAAAACTGAGGAATTGCTTGGGATGATAATAAGGCCAACATCTTAACATTAAAAATTCAACATCTGGGAAACATTGTCACTCAGCAGGCTCTGCTTGGAAAACAATGATAGGCACGCTACTGAGGAAAGCTAAAATGCAGGTATTCCAGCTGTTGTGGACAGAAAAGTGGAGTTTGTGTTACAGAAGTACTGTTTTGTGTGTACTTTTTGTCATGAAATGATGTTGAGCATGGCATTGCTCATTGCATTATGAAACGTGGAAAGCCTTTCATGGACGGTGACTATATTAAAAAGGCATTACTCTATAGCTCTGAGTTTTAGTTTGATGGCTTGACAAAAAAAAACGAGACAATAGGAATAAAATATATTTCCCATGTCTGCCAAAACCGCATTGAAGAAATGGCAGAAAACGTGAGAGCGCAGCAGACCACTGGTTCGAAAGAAGCCGCTGTATTTAGCATTGCAGTTGAGCTTGGATGTAAATGACTTACCAAGTTTGGCAGTCATGGCGAGATACTGTGATTTATATGCGCTATATGAACGAAAATAGCAGGAGCCATTAGACCTAAATACAGCAGAGAAACAGAGAAAGTGTAATACTTCAGCAAACACTATCTTCTCAACACTTTGAACCTTTGAGACTGTCTGCTTCACCTTAAAAACTATACGCATCTATAAAAGTCTCTGGGCAAGGCAGGATTAACCTGTAAGCAGGCCTCGAGGGAAAAAGTGCCCTGCCCTCCTGCCCTATCCAAGTCTAGCTGATCTGTTGCACCCAGCAGACAATATGGGGCAGCTTAATTATTTGCCCAGACACCAACCAGCCCTAAAATACTGAGTGCAAAAATTTAACAAGAAAGCTTGTAAAACCAGATTTTGACACAAGCTCCCTCTGCAGGACAGGCCAAACATACTTAGATATTGCACTACAGTATATTGTGAAAATTATTGAACTAAATTGCAATTACTACAAATCAGTCGACAATGCCTGGGATGTTTGGGGGCCCTCTGTGGGTATAGGGTTCTCACCTGGGAACCAGATGAATCTAAGAGCTCATGATTGATTTTTCTCTGGCAGATGTGTCTGGCCCCCCTTCTCTTTTGACAGATTTCCAGCAATTTGAGATCTAATGGGCCAATCACAACCCTTTATCTAATATGGGGCGTGTTTGAGACCACGAAAAAGATAAAGATTGCAGCAGCTGACGTTGAAGCCGTCGCATCAGTGTTTTTTTTCAGATATTTTTTAGTAGAAGGAGTAAAAACCCTTTTCACAATGTCAGGCTAATAGGGTCCCTTGGGGTTTGTTTTCTTTGTCTGGTTGGACATGAAGAAGCAGCGCTGTTGTATTCTTTGTATTGCAAGCAAGCTAGTAAGGGCACATATTATACCTAGTGTGTAATAGGAAAATATAGAAAAAAAGAAAAACAGAAACTTTGCAGATGTTGACTGTCATAAACTACTGGGACAATAAAAGACAGGTTTTCAAATAGAATTATTCACTTTTACACGAGAAAAGGCTTGGGGGAGTAGGACCACTTATGAGTTTAGCAAATGCATCTTAGGTAACCTTACCCAAATCCAGTGAATTCAATTAGGCAGACTTTGGCGCTAAGGACTCAGACACATAACCTGTAATGCCACAACATTTTGTAGATACTTAATAAATGAGATGCTAATGGGGTGATGGAAGTAGCACTAAGTTTCTACAGTGATTGACTCGTTTGGCTAAAGGCATGTTAATGTCTTAATGCTATTTTAAGAGCAGATAAACACACTGCTTAATCCATTCTTACACTTTGGCTTTTGTATTTTTTCAGGTTTTAAAAGGCTTTTAAATGCAGAGTGTTATTTTTATCACAGCTCCATGCACACTCCTTCTGCCGTCCCTAGTTACAGTTGCTAAGCTACCATAGGACAATCACTGTTTGGGGAAGGGGTTTAGCAAATGGTCAATTTGCTTGACATTATAGGAAGCAGTAGGGGAGACAACAGAACAGCTGCTGTTTTCTACAATAAACAACTCTGGAAGAATTTGGTAGCCTCAGCTGTCATGGGAATAATTCAGTGAACTCTGTAGGTTTATTGGCAGGACAATCCAGTGCTTACTTTAGACCTAATTCTTTCTGTTAATGTTTCTTTTATCTTCATTTCAGTTGGGTTTTTTTATATGCAAATCATCAGAAAGACGGTAGTCACAAAAAATGAAGGCTATGCACATACAATTTTGATACTGTACTTTTTGATACTAAAAGCTAGTCCCCCATTAAAGTCCAACACAAAAAAATGAAACTGGCTGTAAAGAAATAATATCATATATATATATATCAACTATGGTGATATGATGCACTTTTCTGCCACGATCTCCATTAGACTTTAAGATGCAGCAAGACAGTCTAAGTCTCCTCAGATCCCCCTCTTTCATCCCTATGTGAGTGTGTGTTTAAAAGTGTACCAGATGTAAAACTTCTTCCGCTCAGGTGTTTAAGGGTTTTTTTCCAAGTGCTGGTAAAAGTGCTATAATTAAACTGCTGGTGTTAAAAATAAAAACCCTCCTAGAAGCATCTGTTATCAGCAACTCCAGGCCCTGTCACTAATCTGCCTTTTTCACTAGCAAGATCCCTGAAACCCTGTGTGCAGCCAATTGAATAAGCAGCTCCTCTCAAAACCATCTGTTTGACATGTTCCTGTCTGGCTTTCCCTGTCTCGTGTTAAGGGTCATAAATGATCTCCCTATGAATACAGATGCTGACGAGCTCCTTATCCTTGCACTTCTCACTCCCAGTGCTGCGTTTGGTATTGCTGATTGTCAGATACGGTATCACTTTGTAGGTTAAAAAATGTGGGTTGGAATGCCTCAGGACCTACTGTAGCTGAGCTGATAGTGTGGAACTCTTTTATTTCCTTAGAATTAGTGTTTCAGCAAAGACTTAAACCTAGTTGACCCTTTAGTTTTATTCAATTTCTCTTGTATAACCCTTTTGCTTCTTATCACATATCTTGAGCCAGTTTGTGACAACGTGCACAATATGCACTTTAGAATAATACTCTTCTTTATAATCACATCTTGAGGCTCTCAGTGGGGAATTGGCAAAATAAATACGCTTTGACTTGACCTGTACTGGTCTATGGATCGGTAACGGAAAATGAAAGAAGCCAAAGAATATAGCCGGATGTCTGTGGTAACCCTCGTATCTTTGGTCCAGGTTCTCTTTTGGGAGGAAGGAACTGAGCAGAGTGAGGCAGAGACAGTGAGGGTCATCGACACCACGGCTCTGCTTTCTGGCTTGAAGGGCAGCACAGTCTATCTGATCTCAGTCAGAGCCCAGAACAGCGCTGGACTTGGACCCCGCAGCCCCGCTTTTAACAACACGACCAAGAAACCACGTGAGTCCACACAAAAGTGTGCTTTTTTTGCTTTAGCCTTTTACTTACTCACCATTCCTCCCACAGTAGGTTCAAGTCCATTTAAATTCAATACTGACATGTTGGAAGAGATATTGGTCGTTGGAGACATTTCTCATGTCACTACTGGCTATGAGGCCAGGGACGCAGATACAACCGAGGCCATGTCCTCCGTAATATTTCAGGGACTTTAATGACGTAAAAAAAATATACAGTACCAGTCAAAAGTTTTTGAGCATTTCATTCAACTACTTTGAAGAATCTAAAATATAAAACATATTCTGGTTTGTTGAGCATTTGTTTGTTTACCACATATTAATCTTCATAAAACTGTCTAAAAATCTACAATGTATAAAAATAAAAATAAAAATAAAGAAAAACCATTGAATGAGAAGGTGTGTCCAAACTTTTGACTGGTACTGTATATATATATATATATATATATATATATATATATATATATATTCTACATTGACACACACATTATGGATATTGGTATTGAGAGTGCAAGATTAATTATATTTTTTATTATGATATATTGTATTTGTAATGTACTTTTCCACATTTTATAGTAATGTCCTTGTAATGCTTGCTTTTATTCTTGATTTCGTTGTTTCGTATTATGTTTATGTTAAACACATTCTCACACCAATGTGCCAAATATCGCAGCTTGGTCAGTGGCACTGAACTACAAACCATTAATTTACCTACCCCTCGTTTTGCATCATGTATCAGTGATAGTGTGTCGATATACGCTTGTTACATGAAATGTCTCTTTCTAAAATAAACTTCAGTCTTAACAAGTTAGGTTCAGGCAACAAAACTAGTTAGATTTAGTATAAGAGCATGGTTGACATTAGCTTGATTGACTAACGACACAAATGATTCAGGAGACAAATGACAAATGTGACACAAGGTCAACTTTACTTTTAGTTTTGCACATGACAAAAACAGCGGTCTGCTGGATGAAAGTCCTGTGTTTGTTGGACCAATCCACCGCCCCTCCCACCCTGTGTGGCCTACCTCTCACTTTTACATTTGCTCTGCATGTAATGCCATGGGTGGGTGGGTCACGTTCTTTGTATGTGAAAATATATTGACAATAAATGAGATTCAGTTTCAGATTTTATATTTTAGACTAAAAATCTTAAATCCTTCTTACATCTGATCTGGTTTGGGATATTAATCAACTATATACATTAAAGCAAAATAATGTTTAATATATAAAATATATTTTAAATTGTTTTCTGAATGTCTGAATGGGAATCTGAGTGATACATTCTATTATTTTTAGTATTATTATTATTAGTAGTAGTATAGTACTAGTACTAGTAGTAGGAGTAGGAGGAGGAGGAGAAGTAGTAGTCTTTTCATTGTTATTCATTTGTTTATTCATTCATTGAAATCATTCATGTATGACAACAACAACAAAAGGCCACAGCAGCCATCCTACCAAAATCAGAACCACTCCCAACCAATGAAGCTGTTCACTGAAATATGAGGCAGTAAAGACTTGTTTTGCTGCTTCAGGGTGAACTTCACTTTCATCCTTTTTAGCTGTGTCTTCACACACATAAATAGAGAGCAAGCATTTTCTATTTGTCTTGACCTCTGTTTTTCTCCAGTGTGATGGAGGACGTTGAAAAGTGAATAGTTTGAAATTCATTCTGCTTCAAGTCCAAGAGGGTCATTTACAAAACAGAGCATAGGATCCATACTAAAGTTATACTTGCATACACAAGCCGAAAAATCAGACTAATTGTGCAGGCAATTGTAGATTACAGTCCACCTGGAAATGTGCACATCTGGCTCAGCCTTATACCCGACCCTGTACACCCCCACGTTCAACCACAAATGGTCAATGTTCTTGCTGGTCAATAGTTCCTTGTGATGGATCATGGCAACAACCGTCAGGCAGCATTACGCACGGGTGTCACCACAGTATATATTTAGAACAATCTGACTGATTGGCTACACCCTGAGTGGACTTATAATGAGGAAATGGAGTGTAATGATTGTGCTAGAGCTGTCACCGGTATTATTTCCACTCTATGCTACTTTACACAATCCATAAGTGCTGTTGGTGAAGGGCCGGCTGAGAGGACAGGAGGAAGCACAGCGGGATCTCCAATGTCATTTGATGTGATGTTGGATTTCTACAACCGCATGATAATCTCATCAGCTTGTTTGTTACCATACAGTCTGACCCTCTGCACTCTAGGGAATGTGATGGCGAGAAAGCGCTGATGAAATATGGAGCATACTTTGATTTGAGATTGGAGTTGGCTTATATCTTTTCTTTTAAAAGGTGCTTATAGAATAGTTATAGAACAATACAAGCGCAAGTATAAATACAATTGGTTGGTTTGATTGTTCGGTATTAAGTGAAACTTCATTTCTACAATCTGGTTTCAATTCATAACTTCACCATCTGTGTCACCAATTAGCCCCGTCTCCTAAGTTTCCGTACAGGTGAGGACATTATTTGTATTTGTCCCGTTTGTCCCTCTCCTGTTCAGTCTGTCGTTACTGATCGCAACTTGGCACAGGTAGCGTTGTACACCTCTTTCAGGCCTCCATTTATTCATAATGATTATAAATCATAGACTTTTTATAAGGAGTGGACGTAGTCGTCATGACGTCATCCATTGATCTGTAGAAAGCCGTTATGAAGCCCCGAGTTTGCCCTTTTGGATTTTGGACGTCGCCATCTTGGCTTTTTGCAACCAGTGAACGGAAGTGACCATACTTGGACTGCAAAGGAGTGACGTAGAGTGGTAGCTGGTTGCAGTAGCTACCTCTTAATCACAAGTTACCCCCGCCCTAAAGCATACCCTGCTTTATGGTCTATTTAAATGGACCATCATTTACTAATTGAACATCATTCTGTATTGAATAAGCCTTGAAACTAATAATCTCATGTTTACTATGTTTACTGAGGTATTAAATCAAGTGAAAAGTAGGGTCATTTTCTCATAGACTTCTATACAATCAGATTTCTTTTTACAACCAGAGGAGTCGCCCCCTGATGGCCATTAGAAAGAATGCAAGTTCAAGGCCCTTCAGCATACGCTTCACTTCAGAACCGGAGGTTGTCACTTGATATAAATGAGAGCCCAGATGTTATAACAATGTAAGTGTAGAGAACACTGTTGGTAATGACACAGTTTTATGCATTAATTTGTGAACCTCTTGTCCACATCATTACACTTCTTGCAGCTCCGAGTCAGCCCCCAGCGAATATCGAGTGGACCCTGACCAACTCTAAGATCTTTCTGAATTGGGAACACGTCAAGGCGATGGAAAATGAGTCCGAGGTGACAGGGTACAAGGTGAGTTTGTCAGAGTAATAGCAGAAACTCCAGAAGTGGAGAAACAAATAGAGCCTCAGCAGCTGTCATCCCGATAAATGGCTTTCTCATCGCAGTGGAAAGATAGACCGCAGCGCTCCAGTGCTACATTATGGATTGGCCCTGTCTGGCCCTTTCAAAATTAAAAGATCGGTTCCAGGTGATAAAAAAGGCGTCATGCCACAGAAGGAATTTGGCTTATTCCAACCAGTACAACAATGACTCATATTGGATCCGCTTTGCATACATGTGTGGATATAAAAAAACACTGTATTTGATAATGCATTCCACAGATATATAAATAAAATGTATTCTCCAGAGATATGCGGCCCTGCTCATTTAATGATAAGTTTTTCGTGAGGCTTTGCTGTAAGGGACCGTGCGGTGCCTGTAGACATTAATGGTTTCATTATTTTGCATTGCTGTGAATCAAGAGTAAACTAATTCTTACCATTTTTCATGTTTTAAAAACGAAATTCACAGTTTGGCTCTCTATGCTTTTAAAGTATAAAATATACCTGAGGTGGTGTTGTGAAAATATGTTCCTCCACTTTTCAGTGAGCTGGCACCTCACAAGGCATTTTGAATTCATTACCTCCTCCAGAGAGGGATTGTATAACCAAAATTCAGTCTCCTGCTTTAGGGAACTTGATTTGTTTTTCACAGGCTAATTTAATATGTTGAATGAAGTCATACTTTACCATTTGCTAAGAGGTCCTAAAGGTTTAATTCCTGACTGTTACGACTAGAGAATGAAATGCTCACCCCAGGATCCTCACTCTCCTCCAGGTTGTGTATCGTCAGAACTGGCACGGCAGGACCGCCGTACTGGAAACCAATAAGACCAGCGTGGAGCTGCAAATCCCCTCCGGAGAGGACTACCTCATTGAGATCAAAGCTCTGACGGAAGGGGGCGATGGCACCAGCAGTGGTCCCATCCGCATACCAAAGATGTCCAGTAAGTTTGAAGCCCTCTGCGGCATGCCGACGATTGGAGTTTGAATTAAGCAGAGAGGCGGTGGGACGGGTGCACTCTGTGTAACTAATCCCGTGTGACTGATACTGTTTATCAGCTTTACCGTAGCTTGAACAAGGCCTTCAGAATACACCCGTGAATTGCAATAAGACTGCACCATGCTCTAGTACAGTGGTTTTGTCTAACGGTTCACCCTCATGAAGATGAAATTCACAAGACACACTACTTTTTTACTCAAAATATTGAATCATGCTTCCTCATAAATAAGGAATATGCTGTATTAAAATGCAGATAGAGGCTATATTGTGCCTAAAATAGACAGTTCACAATAAGAATGATTTAAAATTACATTTCCTCAAAACAAACTTTGTATTATTTATTACAATAACAAGGCTTTATAAAGTGTTTGAATAATATTTTTTAATATGTAACAGGCTTTACCTAATAACAAAGTCATTTTGCTATGAACTTACTTATCAGATTTTTTTTTTTACAATAACTAGGATAGTGCAAGTGCTTCTTGACAAATGTCACAAAGAGAGAGAGAAAAAAAGATTGTCAGTATAAATTAGATCTACTTGCTTAATGTAAACCTTACCAGGTAACCAGCTTACAAGGTACAGTTTAGTCCGTTGCCATGGAATCGAAATGGCAAACGTTAATATCTTCGGAGCTAGGTTTCGCTTACCAGTTATTTTGTTCTAATGTTGGCCATATAGTGCCAACATATGACCATTTATAAAAAACTGTATATTTTTATTAGTAACTCCTGAGATGTTCGTCCTTTGAGCATAGCTGTATTGTATCTGAGTTTCTAGTGTTTTAATGTATTTCTATCCAAATGCACCACATCCAATTCTATCTACAAGAATAGATTTTTTGCAAAGCTTGTTTTCACCACCAATAATATAGATACTTTAACCCAATATTCACCAAAGTTGGTACGTAATGTATTTGGTTAAAAAAAGACATGGTGTCTTTGACATCGGTCACCATAACTTTTAAAAAAGTGAGATTGCAACCAAATTTAGATTACTCATCTATTTTTGTGCTGGCATTTTGCCTGTAGGTGGCAACACAGTAAGTTGACAGATTTAGGATGATAACTCTGTGGTCATGTCTTCCTTTTTCACAAGTCATCCTTGTAGGAAACCCACATACTCGCAGGATTTAGGTGTTCTCAATGATAACTTGCACATGAACACCTAACTTCCAGACTAAAACGTTAAAACACTTTGCATTCTTAAAATCACATCTTGAATTTGTTATGCAACCTTTGCGAACATATTTTCAAAACATCAATATGCTTCCCATGTTTAATATTTTTTTTCTTCTCTTTTCTTTCTAGGTCTTAACTCAAAATGCTGTCTGTGTCCAGCTCCAATGAGGATTTGCTGTTTTATGATGGGTTTTTTTTGTATTTTTTATGGTCATTTTTTGAGCTTCTAATGCCTTTATAATCAGCTTTGGACATGATCTTATTTATGATTCTCTTCTACGTGTCAGATCTATGAAATAGTAAGATAACTTGCCAGTTTCTAAACCCCTGGTTTGCAAACCAAAACTGGATGATGGGAGCGTTCTAACAAGTTTTCAAATGCCTACAAATATGTGGCTGGACTGTTACTCACAGGCAACAGCAGTTACAAAACCATTTTCATCTGCCTATTTTCAGGACCACTGCAATCCTCCAGGATGCACAAGTTTGATAAACACGGAAAGATGAATTTCTTATCTGTTATTTTGAAATGAACCTGAGCACAGGGCCGTGTGTGTCCTAGTTTTCTCATCTCACTTTCTGTTTCCACCTATTTTGCCTCAACTTCAAAGTCATTTCTTGGCTTGCTGTGACCTCAATGAATGTTACGGATCAAAAGGTACAAGTTTCACTTACATCACAAACTATACATATGCAATTTGTTATCTAAGGGTTCAGTTAATATGTATTCACTTTGTGCTCATTATTTGGATGTCATGTGTTTATCTTTTATAGTAAAAAAAAGTTCAATTGTAGACCTATGCCATTTTTGTTGGAGGTGGTGGAGTCAAAAATATGCCATATAATTAAAGGAATAATTTGACATTTAAGGAATTACATTTCTTTAGATTTTTTGTTGTTTTCCTTCACTTCTAGTCTTAATGATAAGCTAAGCTAAGCTAATTGACTAGCAGCTCCATAGGTAAAGGGATAGTATAGATTTTTTGAAACAGGTTGTATGAGGTACCTTTCCAAGTCAGTGTATAAGCCTCGGTAGGTTGTGATCAGAACTCCCCCAGTTTGGAGAAACGTACAGGTAGTGTGGACAGCGGCAGCAGCAAAATGTATTTTAGACACCTAAATAAATCATATCACTCCCAGTGTATGCTTTATTTAGAATATATCCATCACCTTACCTTGCCGTCAGACAGGCTTTTCAGGGAACTGCAGCCTTTATCTAAGCTCTCTTCAAAGCCACAAGACTCAATTGACAAAAACTGTTATTTTACCTCACAGAAGGTACATTTAGTAGGTCTAGCGCTGCCTCGATTAGTTTGTTAATGTCATTGTGTGACTTTTGGTAAAACTTTGGTAAAACTGATCTCATCCTTTAAAACACCACCAAAGTCATACAATAACACAAAGAAACTAACCCATCGAGGCAGCGGTAGACCTTCAACTCCTGTGTGATGGAGGGTAAAATTGGTCTTTTTGTCAAAGTAGTCTGGTGGCATAGAGAGCATAGATAACGGCTTCAGGTCCATGTTGAAAGTACAATTTGAGGGCAAGGTGAAGGGAGAGGAGATACAGAAGTGGTTTAGATTTTCTCATCTAACTCTCAACAATAAAACGATTAAGCATATTTCCAAAAATGTCAGGTAGAGGTACAAGATGTAGAAGTATCCATGGGAAATGGTGCATGCACTCAATGCTCAGTGCATTTTGTTAAGAAGAGCCGTAAGCTAGCTAACTGACAACCAACAATAGTTCTTCCTGGTTCATTACAACTGATGTACCATGTTTGTTTCAGAGTTTGCTACTAGCTCTAAATAGCATTGACTAAGCAGCTTAGCCTATAACCCCAAACAAACCTGCTGTATTTTCCTTATAAGAGTCCTCCACAGATTTAGCATTGTGCCCCTAAGTCACTGTCACGGTTAGACATTTTTACAAAAAAACAACTGATTTAGGAGAACCAGACAGTTCAGTTGTCCGATAACACCCCCAGATTTCTTTTTCATTTTTAAACTTGTAGTCTTTAGACTACAGACAAGAAGGTTGACATTTAAGAAAAAAGTTGTATAAAAGGCTTTTAAAGAACTTTTTAGTACTCCCCAACTTTGATGGTAAAAGGAATGTGGAGTTCCCCTTTAAATCTGCCAAATAGTTCCCATTTTAGTAAGTTAACTTTGTCCTCTAGAAAGTTTTTGAACGCAAACACCACTGAAATTAAAACAATTCAACTGCATCTGCTTCAACAGTCGACATTCTATGTTTCATTTTGCATAAAACAATTAAAGATACATTTGTTACTGACTGTGACCACCAGTCACCACAGTTGTCACATAGTCCATTATAACAGACATTCTTAATCAACGCTTTCATACTTGCCCCAGTTCATCGACAGAGTAATGACAGGCGTGAATGTTTTGTATTGTTTTATGCAAGGACAGACAGGCTAATCCCAAAAGGCTTTTTTGAACATGTTTCAAGAAACACTTGGAGTTGCTGCTTAAATGGATCGTATATTGCAAACCGATACAAACCCAGATAAGATGAATGCTTAACAAAGCTGCTTTGCCTTATCAAGTTTATATTCTTCAAATCCGCTTTCAAGCACTCTTTCAAATATACAGATTGTTATTGTTTGAGCAAAAGGGCAGGCTTATCAAACATAGATTATATGTTATATATTGTGTTCTTTTTTGTGAAATTGTACTTTGTGTAAATTAGTGGGGAGAAATGGAGTAAAAAGGGAACAACTAATAACACCTACCACATAATATATATCATACCCCCAAACCTGAAAGAGAAGTAAGTATATAAGACCATGCTTTTCATATATATTCACATGAAGTGAATGCATTCAGAATACTGACAAGTGAAACTTCATCTCACCTAGATGTAACATCAACAGGACATTTTTGAAAGTCTTCTTGAAGCTATTCATACCATAACAGGATATCACATCATAACAATTAATAATTTATAGATTATTTATATCCTGCATTTTCTGACATGAGGAAGAACATAATACAACATTATTACATTTAATCCAAGATGTATTTCCCTAATGAACATCATTTGTAGGAGAGACATTTTCAGTTAGTTGTCACTTTCCTACAACACGCTACTGAAGGTGTTGTTTATGTTGTTGTGATGAAATGTAACGACGTGCTACTGTAATATTTTAGATTTCAGATCTTTATGCACAGTGCATATTTTATTTGAATTGCCTTTTTATGATATTGTACCAGCCTGGTCTCATCCCCAGGGCTTCTTAAACCCATGCCTGGGCGGTGGCCCTGTGTGTCTCAACAGTGAGACACTAGCACCCTAAAGCGTTTGTATGAGACACACTGCACTTTCACCCAATGCTCATGTAAACCCATCCTCAGATCAGTTTTAAGAGTGAGAAAGTGTGGGAGGGAGGGTGGTGGTGATGGTGGTGGATGGGTCAAACAAGTTATTTTTACTGACAACTTTATGTCATGTGTATATGTCTGTAGCTTAAGTTGTGTACCAAGACAAACTTATTTTAACTCAAACATTATTTTTTTCTAACCCTAACCAAGTAGTTGTGTTGCCTCAACCTAACTGCAACCATTTCACAATGTTATCAAAATGTTACACTGTTACCACATCGATTTCACACCAATAACCATGCTTTACAACGATAACCGCGTCCATTTCACATCAATAACCATGCTTTACAACGATAACCGCGTCCATTTCACACCAATAACCATGCTTTACAACAATAACCGCGTCCATTTCACACCAATAACCATGCTTTACAACAATAACCGCGTCCATTTCACATCAATAACCATGCTTTCCAACAATAACCGCGTCCATTTCACAGCGTTAACCAAATGTTACAACTTTCAACGCGTCTGTTCACGTTAACTGCATGTTATAACGTTAATTGTGACCGTTTAACTAAGTTAACCACATGTAACAATGTTATCTGTGACCGTTTAACTATGTTAATCTCATGTTTCATTAACCTCGAGCCTTTCACAATGTTAACCACGTCAATTTCGCAACAGTTAACACACATTACAACGTTCATTTCACAACTGTAACTTTTGTTACCACCTCTTTCATGACCACTTTACAACTTTAACCATGTGTGACAATGTTAACTGCAAACACTTCACACGTTAACCATGTGTTATAATGTTGGGGCGGCTGTGGCACATGAGGTAGAGCGCTTGTCCCGTAACCACAAGGTTGGTGGTTCAAACCCCTCTACCGGCAACATGCCGAGGTGTCCTTGAGCAAGACACCTAACCCCAAGTTGCTCCCCGGGTGCTTCATTGCAGCCCACTGCTCCTCCGGGATGGGTTAAATGCAGAGAAATAATTTCCCCATTGTCGGACTAATAAAGGATTGATTATTATTATTAACAGCTGCCACTTAAAATGTCAACAATGTGTTAAATTGACCACGTCTCTTTGAAAACCTACTGTAACCTAGAAAATGAAATCCTTTTACAATTTTCTGTTTAATGCTATTAACTATGTATCTTTATTTTTGCTGGAATATTTCATAATGTCTGAAACTTGTATTTGTGATTTTTTTCCAACTTTTATTTCTGATTATTTTGCTTCTTTAACTGAACCTGCAATCTGTTACTTCAGTAATACCATTGTATTAGTATAATAAGATATCTCTGTGAGATGGCAAGAAGACTCAATAAATCCTTCACATTGAAACCCTTTAATCAGTGGATGTGTTTTAGCTTGTGTGATTCACACACCTTACTGAGAGGTAGCAGACCTGTTCTTTGTGGGATTGGTCTCAGGAGATTTCTGCTGTTCTACAGAGCGTGCAGTGGAGAATCACGGCAAATTGTGAGTAAGTACACTGAGGGATTCTCATCCTGTGGGACTGAAACAGGTTGCACTAGTGAAAGAAAGGTGTAAGGAAAGAGGCAGAGTTTTCCCTCTGGACCAAGTAAAAACTTGCAAAAGATTGGAATGTGAGACTTGTGTTTATTCAGTCAAAAATAAATTAATAGAAATCACACATGTGGTGAAACTGCTGGCCTGTAACCATACCTGGTAAATACTGTGGTGAATGATGCCCTTTACTTGAATAGGGATCCATTTAAGTAATAGCTAGTTATCATACATGTGCCTCATTAATCTTTAATCATTATAAAACAGGGAACATATTTCCATATGGGTTATTAAACTGTCCCAGGTAAGACTACATTATAGATCTTGAGTTTAGATTTGGTGCTGATTCTCCACAAACAAAGACTGACCTTTCACTACTCGCTCCCTTTTCATTTGTTTCCTGTTTCGTTATTACTGGTTGCAGTAAAAGTCAGATCCCACAGTGATATGATCCCACATGATCTGTTATTGGTAATAAAACACAACAACCAGACCTGCAAGAATTGTAGACCTTCTCAAAGTGTGAGACAGCTGATCTATATTTATTTATCTAATGGCCAGATCATAAAGCAATTTTATAATAATCAGGTGTTGTGACCATCCACAGAACCTAACCTCAAACCAATTCAGGGTTGAATCAAACTTAATTATTATTATATTCCTTTATTGATCCCCATGGGGGAAATTCAAGTGTTGCAGCAGCTCAACTACAATAAATACACATACACAGACACAGACAATAAATACACAACTATACACAGACAATAAATACACATACTATACTATACAACTACACAGACAATAAATACACATACTATACAACTACACAGACAATAAATACACATACTATACAACTACACAGACAATAAATACATTCATACAGTGTCTGCAGACAGGACCTGGGACAGCCTGGAATCACCAAATCGTGTATAATTTCATGCCACTATCTGAAGTCATTTTGTGTATTTTACTTGACATTTAACGCTACCCTTATAAGACATTTAGAGCAGGTGCTCTGGAATTGAGATGACGTTCTATAAAGAGCAAGGAAGTCCACATAGCGAGGAGGTCGGGATGGATGGATGTCTCAAACAAACATGAGTTTTACTCAAGGTACTGCTGTTCACTTTCGCTGGGAAACCAAAAGTCATCCATTGACTTATGTATGTTACTTAATTTACATAACAAACCCAAATCATGATCTTTTCCTTTACCTTACCAAGTAGATTTGATGGAAGTCACAATGTTAAACACTTATATACTTAAAAGCTGATCCCTTTCGTCCGTATGTGAGGCTTTAACGATGAAGACTCAGCTTACTTACGTAACTTAATTTACGCAAGAAAGGTCCTTATTTTAAGCATTTAACCATAACTGCTTCTCCACGTTACCAATTTGTTTTATTTGATTTCACAATTTTAACCATGTATTTAAACTGTTCCCCTGCATCCATATGTGACAACCTGACTTACGCACTGTACTTACATAACAAACGTCCGTTTTTAAACCTAAATAGTGATCTTTTGCAAAAACCTTACCAAGTAGTCTTGTTTTAAATTACAATGTTAACCATTTGTTAAAAACTCAGACTGTGCATCCATTTGTGACAAGATGGGAATAAGAACAGGGCATTGCATGACACACGACATGTCCTTAAATATGTTGTTTTAACACCTTAAAATTAGATCAAGTTGCCTGGCAACAGGTCACCAAGATATATGCCAAAAGTCTGTAGGCCTGCTTATACAGTACACGGCAGCTGTCGAACATTTCAAGAAAACAAGATAACTCGTCACAATAAAACCATCATCTCACCAAATAGGAATTTCTCATGACTGTATGTGTGACTTACAGTCTCATAATATCACCTGGCATTTAGAGAGGCAGAAGTTATGTACATATGCTCATAAAGTTGATATCAGTAGTGAAGATCCTGGTCGAGGCAATTAAATGTATGATGGATTAGGCAGTTTATCCCTGGCATTAGTCTTGTGAGATAAAATCAGCAGCGATATGAGTTTCCTCAGAGCTCACAGGAAGCTTTCTGATCTCAGCTCATCATCTCTGTGTCATAAAGAAATTGATTTACTGTAAATATGCCCAACATGTCGGAGAATATTTATTTATTTTTGGAGACTACAATTTAACATTCTCAATCTCAAAAGGAGGAAAGTCAAGGATAAACTCTGACAAACCTGACAATGCGTGTACGTTTCGAATTTCAGGAACTCACTCTCAATATACTCGCCCAAGACTCGCCCCCACTTTACAGAACTGCTGCACAATCTCCTTTGACTTTAAGCCGCCTGTTCTGCCAGTGCAAAATTTGGCCTTAAATATGTAAAGCAACTGGAAGAACCAGAGCTTGACTCACAGCTTGAAGCTAATCCTTTATTCATAGAAAATCTCCTGAGAATGGCAGCAGACTAAAGGGTGTCTTCTTTACCTTTGCTGGGATGTGCATGTTTTGCTGCTCGGAATCCACCCCTGCTCATTATTATCAACATGTGGGACAATCCGAAGAAAGTGCTTAGGTCACCTGATAAGCGTGGGGTGATCTGTAAAAAATTAAACCCGAAGCTCATATTTTATTCCCCCTCTCACAAACACACACTGTACTAAAAAAAAGTTGAATATGGAGTGGATTGGTGTGGGGAGGTAAAGGCAGGAGGCTCTGTACCTACATCCAGTTTGAAAATATGATTTGATGTTCATATTGAAAGTGAGTTGGGGGCGGGGAGAAACTGACAATATTTTCTGGTATTGTGGAGGTGTAGGCTGCGAGATATGTCAGAAAGTGACAGTGTGTGGACCTGAGCTGAGCTCTAAAGTAGGGATGAAGTGATGTGATGGACAGAAGATTGGCTGGGAATTAAAAAGACCATGAGCCCTCTCCAAGCACCGTGGGACAGCTGACAGGCAGCCTGTAGAGCTCTCCTCCCGGGTTCACAGAGAAGAGGATCTGTGTGGAAGACCACTGGTGAGGGCTGGGACTGACAAACACACCACTCATCACTTTCATTTTTCATTGTGGTCTGTGGAGGCCAACATTTCTTTACAGAACCTCACTGTTATGATGGATATTGTGTTGTGGCTGCTGATAAAAAATAGTCAGTAAACCTTTTTTAAATGATACCATGGAAGAAACACTCTAAATACTGTGTTATAACAAGAAGAGTAATAAGTGACCTCGCTAAAGCCCAAAGACAACCGCCCTGTGTGCCAAAGCAGAAGTGCCTTAAAAACTTGCATTCTTTCCAATGGCCATCAGGGGGCGACTTCTCCGGTTGCAAAATTAAGTCTGGTTGTATAGAAGTCTATTAGAAAATGACTCTGCTTCTGACTTGATTTATTACCTTAGTAAATATTGTTAACATGAGTTTATGTCTAGCACAGCGTCGCTACTAGGGCGTCGCTACCACTGCATTGCTACAATAGTTCTATACCATATCAAGAATGCGGAGGAGTGACGTAGAGATGCCGTTTACTGCTTTGGTAGTGGCATCGACCTGTCAATCACAGTAAGCCCGCCCGAACATATACTCACCTTTATGGTCTACTTTACTCTAAATGGACCATAATTGACTAAATGAACATCATGCTGTATTGAACAAGAATTGAAACTAGATATTGAGACCATAAACTCATTTTCACAATGTTTACTGAGGTAATAAATCAACTTAGAAGTAGGGTCATATCTCATAGACTTCTATACAATCAGACCTCTTCTTGCAACCAGAGGAGTCACCCCCCTGCTGGTCAGTAGAGAGAATGCAAATTTTAAGACACCGCCGCATTTAGTATTGCTCGGCAGAACAGGAGGTTGCCGCCTGGTTGCTACAACAGTGGTGTCTGGTTGTGTCTGGCTGTTAATCTGAAGCCAAAATGATGATTCCAACTAATATCACAGTTAAGAAAGAGTAGTCGGATGCACATTGCTAAACAAGCTAGCTAGCTACCACTATGCTAACGGTACATGGGCCAGCTGTGCTCCCCCTGGCCTCACTCTTCCCTAACTCCACCCCCTCGTCCAAATATGGTCACTTTTGGTTCCAAAAAATCAGGACGGCGACCGCCAAAATGCTAAAACTAAAGGCTTTAAAACAGCAGTAAACACTCCAATTAGTGACGTCATGGTGGCAACAACCACTTCCTGTATACAGTCAATGCTATAGCCTAAACATAAAGCTTAAAGCAAACATTTGATTAATTATAATTTATGTCGCATTTAATATTTGGCCATTATTCAGTTCATTACAATATATCATCGACTAGTGTTTGCTCTATGGCGGCTTGGTTAAGCCAGCATTTTTTTCTGTCCTGAAGGACGATATATATATAAAAAATAAAGATAAACTTGAAAAGGAAGTTGAATTGATAGCTTGACTGATATTTGGGGAGAAGCCTCAATTCATGTCAAAAAATGGAGGGCAGGCATCAAAACCGAGATGTTTTCAAAACAAGCTGCAGATACGTGACATCTTTTGTTACTCTCGCTCTACACACAGTCTTTTCAACATGGCTGTCGGTTCACATCCGTGTCAGATATTGGTTACATCCCAGAATAGATATGAAGGAAACCATCCTAAAAAAGTCTGACATGAGCAGCAATTCACACATCTGCTACAGTGTGAATGCCGACCGTACTGACGACCCCGCTGCAACACTGAGAGGATTCTAGAAAGCATTCTGTGTCAGTCTGCCGTCTTATAGTACAGCATGTCCTCTGCTTGGTACATATATTCCTGGTGAGTATATTTACTACCTCGTGTTTGTCTTCCATTATCTATTCCCTGCTGCAACGCTAACAGTACATAATCATCTCTTGAATACACCATCACATGTCCTTTTATTTTTAACTCAAAGCAAAGACGACATGTTTGGCACTTCGTCTTTTTCTCTTGACATTAGGCTCACTGCGTGCTTGTGTCATTCAGTACAGAAGAATAATGTCTTCTTATCCGTTATATCCTGCCAAGCGACCTTTTGCGCTTTGGCCCATTAATGCATGTATGCCATTAACCTTGGAAATCCCAGGTGGATGTGGACATTGACGCGCCGATCACTCCTTTGTAAATTATTGATCGCCGAAACATGAGTTTATACTCTATCATTCGTTGCCTGTATTTCATCCTACTTGCACAGGAGCTTCCAAAGCACACATATAAGAACAGTGTGTAAAGGACAAAACACAATAAATGCTCACTTTATTTTTTGACTGGAGGCTGAATATCTTCTTTATGTGTAAATAGTATGATTCTCTATGGACTCATGCCTATGCAGCACATTAAATCTACTCTGTAAATAGGATGATACACTAGCATGGATGATAAACCGTTACAAGGCAGCGCTGCACCGATTTATAGTCTCTATGCCGCCGGACTGGACGTGTTTACTAAATATTTGCGGCGGCTTTGAATGAATGTGTGCGTGTGTGAAAACTGCTCATCTATGTGTGATTATTCAAATTGATAATAGGGAACGATTTACCAAACTGGCAACCCTGAAGGAGTGAATGGTATATTGACGGCGTTACGAGTCTCACAATTGCCGCCTTGCTGCATGTGAGAAAGCACAGGCGGTGACAGGAAAAAGAGCGTCTTAGAAAAACCAAACAGTGATGTGGTAGAAACGGTGTGAGACTACGGTGATGTGTAACATGTTTAGCAACCTGAAGCTCAGGAGGGGCAGAGGGACATAAAGAGAGACAGTTTCACATGAGCCTGATAAAGATAAAGAGATCGGGTTGGTTATTTTATTATTAATGGAAAATGTCAATTATTTATCATGTGGAAGTCAAAATAGCCTAAACTGTCCTATGCTTAAAAAGGGAAATACCAGTTGGTTTCAAGCCAATGTAGCTATTATGACTTGCTAACTTTGCAACCGCCACCTTTGTTGTAGAGATTCAATTAAACAAGGATTCACACAAAACAATTTAGATTTGGGTGGGAGAGTTCTACAGCTATCCAAATAAACAGGATTTGTACATGAATCACACCCAGCATATTCCTCCACACAGGACGGTTTGTTTGTTTTGTTCAATTTTATTTATATAGCCCAATATCACAGATCACAAATTTGCCTCAAGGGGCTTTACAATCTGTCATTTGACCCTCCATTCAGATATGAAAAACAATCAAATAAAACTTTAGCTGGGAAAGAAAATGGAAAAAACCTCAGGAAGAACAACAGAATAGGAATATTAGTATTGGATTTGTGATGGACAGAAGCACAACCTTTGGACATGCTATCGTTGATATGTGTCTATTGGATGTGTAAATACGCAACTGTACGCCAACAAATTAGCCGGCTAACAGCTTTATAAAGCTGTAACATCTCAATTGGTGTGTATTGCATGATGATGAATGACAGGCCTACGCTGATACAGACTCTGCACTGTTATCAATATAGTTTTTTATTCCGTCTATCAGTAGAGAGCCTGCACTACCTTAATCATCCCATCCCAGCTTCCACTGCGCACTTTTAATTACCAATCCGGGGATTGCCAATTGTGCTCTCTGTGAAGCAGTCGTCTTCAAAGATGCAATTACTGAGACGACCGATTGCTTCAACATCATTAAGACGGATAGATGTTAAAGAAATCTGCGCTTGTTAGCCATATCACCAGACCCTTTGTTAATGACAAAGAGAAAGAAATTACTTGACAACCAACAAAACTGAACAAAAAAAAAATAGAATAATAAATTGAGTGAACACAGCACATAACAGACACATTCTGCAGTTTATATGCCCTGGCTTACTTCACTAGCTGTCTTTACTCCTGTCCTTCAGCGCTGATCCGATCTTGGATTCTCCTCCGGTGAAGTCATTTATTTTCATTTCTCACTTTGTCTCAGGCAATCAGCCTGAGTGCTGGGTGGACATCTGGACCGTGTCAGCACTATATCCGACGCTGACTGGAGCTGCAGGGAAGACCACAGGCTGCATACATGTGTATGATTGAATGGAGCCACTGGGTCTGACTTCATATCAGTGATTATTGCCAATATTGCCATTTCCTCACTGGAGCACTTTGCATAGTATGCAACCGAGTTGCAATGTCCAAAAATGCAATGTAACCTGCATTAACAGCCCATATTGTTCTAGTGCTTACAAAAGGTATAGGCTATCCTATATCCTCACTATTACCAACATGTAATTATTTTTGTCTTAAAGGTGCAGTGTGCAGAATTTTGACATGATTTAAAAAATGAACTAATATTATCACAGAATGTGAAGCGATTACAGTGTAGACGTTGTTGCAGAGATATCCAATCAAATGAGCATGCTAACCAGCTAGCCCCGCCCTGTCCCATCATGTAAAACCACTTGTACCTCTAGATAGTGAGTCACCACAGCGTCCAACATGAGAAGACCAAGAAGTAGAGCTGCCGAGGTCTCTACCAATCACGTTGAAGGTACACTCCCTGATGATTGGCAACCTCAAAAGGAGCTGAAGCTAGCACGTTAGGCGGCAAAGAAAAAGGAGTGATCTAAAAAGAAGCAAAATAAGAGTAAACTTTGGTGTGGCTTTCCACAGCTGGACACAGCTCACACAGCTAATTTATATACATAGTGATATTATGTTCCTTTAGTGCATGCATCTCCTGAAGCTATGTATAGTTATTTAGTGCTTTAGTGACTGGGCCTACACCTAGTTTAACTAGCAGAAATTTGCAGAATTACTTTTTTTGTTTCTGTTTATTTGTTTAAAACATATCTTAGCTCATATTATATCTTAAATTATATTTTTTAACTTGCTAAAGAGGTATTAAAGAGACTTCAACAAGAGCTTAAGCCGCATGGGTTTTGTTGATTAATAGTAGAGCTTCCAATGGCTTTAAGATTTAATTAGTAAAAAAATCATCAATTCAGCATAGATAAATACAAATATACTATTGGGAATTGTCCACAATACATTTTTGCTTTAATTTGGGCTTTAAAATCTGAAAGGAAAACAAGTGAACAATGATAAAGGCCTTCCTTTCTGTCACGTCTTATTAACAAAACGTCACATTGTTCATTGCAAGAACACTACTCGACTTTGACTGTCCTGACAATATAAATAAAAGAATAATTTCATTACTTCTACATGAAAATGAACAGTGTATATATATATATATTTAAAGGTATTTCAGGGTTTTTAGTAAAGGACAGTGACAGTGTCCTCAAAGTGACCTAAATAAATGCATTTAAGAATAATAGCTTCTGCACAACTATCACATAAGCAAACATGAAACAGGACATTGGTGTGTGGAGACCCCTTTTGAAGGTAACCTTTATTCCCCGGTCCCCAACAACCATATGGCGAACATAAACAGGTGAAATATCCTCCCGAACCATCGTGGGAGCATGCAGCTCTTATGAGCTGTGTTCATTAGCCCCACGTGAACTCTGAAGGTGAGAGGGAACGGTGAGGGAGACACTCTGGCTGTACACAGGGAGTGATATGCTTGCGTTGCACAGCGCCGCCGCCACGATTATCATGGAATTGAATAATTGTTTTTCTAATTATAGATGGTGTGAAACCACAGTTAAGGCCACAGTCTGTTCCCAGCTCCTTGGAGAAAATGGAGTAATTGAGTGTGGCGCACAACAGATTAATGACATTGTGTTTGCAACTTGGCAAGAGTGCTTATTATTATTGGCAACGGAGGAATCGCCACATATTGTTTCTAAACACCGATATGATTTGATGAAATGATCCCAGTTTTCCCACTTCACTGGCGGGACTCAGATGAAAAAATTGGCTAATTTGTACCAGTTTTCCATCTGATCCTGCGGGCAAATCATCCACCAAGAAAAAATTACACTGAAAGGAGAGTTTCTCCCGGAGGTGTGACCCCAATTAACGTTGTCGTCTTCTGTGTCTGAATGGGGCCCAACCTTTTGTGACTGCGAAACATCCCGAAATCTTTTGCCTGTCCTGTCCTTCCCTTCCTTCAGGGGACCATGTTGCCCCCCCACAGCCTTTCTCTGTCAGTGCTTCATCAGCAGCTGTTCGATGCATTGATATTTCGGTCCATCTAGGTGAGCAGCACTGGCATGTTTGGATGTTTTCTGCTAACTAGACTGCTTAAATCAGAGGTTGTTGTAGTTAGATGTTGTCCGCCATTGATTAGCCTTCAAACACGCTCAAAGATGACCCTCAAGTGACAGGATGAACTGCTGCTCTTGCACCTCCGAAGGCTCCACAAAGTCTTATTTTGCATTCCATCTTTTTGAGCTATTACGGCATCTCAAACATCTTCTTTAATGCTGATTAAAGAAGATGTTTAATCAGCAACCCCCCACCCCTTCCATTGTAATGCCTCGAGACGCCATTTTGGCTTTTTGCAACCTTTTTGCAACCAGTAAACAGAAGTGGCCATATTTGGTCTGCAGAGGAGTGACGTAGAGATGCTGTCTACGGCTCTGGTAGGGACAGAAGCGACCTGTCAATCACAAGGCAGCCATGCTATAAAGCATACCCTGCTTAGGTCTGTTTTTCTCTAAGAGGGATAGAAGAAAGTAAGTCATTTTCTCATAGACTTCTATACAATCTGACTTTTTGCAACCAGAGGAGGCGCCCCCTGATGTCCAGTAGAAAGAACGCAAGTTTTAAGACACTTCCTTGCCAGTACTGGAGGTTGCCAACTGGTTGCAACCAACTAAATACCCAACACTGTCACATGGCAGTTCATGAAATAGTCCCGAAAATGTATTCTCTTATATTGACACAATATATCAATTTCAAATTCGTATGCTACGTTTCTGCACTCCTTTTTTTCTGTCGTTCAGGATGACGTTACTCAACCAAACTAATGTTAGATTAAGGCAACAAAACCAATTAGTTAGTTTCACTTTTTTCTACATAATTATATATTGAATAATTTAATACTATGTCCCTGTCTATGAACATTGCTGTAATTACCTTGGCTTTTGTATACTCTGTTTTCTGGTTTATTTTGAAAGTTCTCTCCTCTTGTGCCAAGCTTTGGTTTTACTTCCTGCCTTTCTGTCTTTTCCCGCCTTTTTTCCCCCTGAGTAGTTTCACCTGTCTCTCGTTTTCACCTTCCTGCCCTGAAGCATTTACACAGTGTGTTTTCCTTGTCTCAGTGTCAGGTCGTCTGCCTTGGTTTGCTGGCTCCCTCCAGAGCCAGTGTTTGATTTATCCGTTCTGTTCTACTGTAGAAACATGGTGGTGCAACATGGCGGACTCCGTAAAGACGACCTATGAAAATATGAAGGGCTAATTCTAAGCTACAGAAAAACACAATGATTCTTATTTTAATGTTGTTATACCACCAATGAAAACATAGCTATGAATATAATATTCCATTTCTGCTCATAGATCCCCCCCAAAATCTTTAATGGTTTGGGACCGGCCTACATTGCAGAACCCTTTGTTGTTCTTTAATCCTTCACAAGTTCTCAGAACTTCTACTGCTGGGTTTTTTAACACAATTATAAGCAGGTCTTTTACTTAATACCCTACAAAGAGCTATAAGAGATGCAGGTTCTGCATTTTTTAAGCACTTGAGCTTCACATCTTGTATAAAAGGTGCTCTATAAATAAAGTTAATTATTAATATCACTATAAATTGAATGTCAAAGAGGAAGTCAGTCTGACTACATGCAGAGTTTGGCTGTGTACCTAAGTAGCAGCACACTTGCATGCAAACCTGACAAGGACTAGATTCCAGTGCATAAGATTCATGCGTTCCTTTGTGGTTGATTGAAGATGGAAATGCAGTTAAGCCTCCGTGAGTCTTTGACTGACAGATGTTCCTCGGAGGCATCCGTCTCCCTAGAGCGACTGCTCAGTGGTCAGGAGAGCCCAGTAGCTCGACTTGATGATGATAGATGACGCCAACGGGACAAGCCTACCTCATGGATCAAACATAAAGAAATGTGACGTTGAAAGATAGCCCGACTGAAAAGCTTCATTTGATCGAATGGTCCTGGATTAGCCTCATCATCTCTCTTGTGGGGGAAAAGCACAAGGCTCGCTACATGACTGAGGGTCCTGATTCAGATGTGGGATGCAAAATGGCGAAAATAACATCATGTCTTATCAACCAAATTATAGCACCCACATGCTGTCACATAGACGTGCATTCATTTTTTCCCCTTAAAATTGCATGTCCTCTCTTGCTCATATCTGCCAGTGTTCGGGGAATAAATACCCTCCTCTCCCTGAGATATTTGTAATACTAACACAAAGTGAAGCCAACTCGCTAGGTTGCAGTTAAAAGCAGCTAAGACTTGACTATGATCCTCCAGGCTATAGGAGAGCAGCCATCTGCGAGGGCAGTAAATGCTATTGAAGCATCGCTGAGCAAATACATCCAAGTCGGGCCCATTTCAATCCGAAGAAACAGAGACCATGCATCGCCGCCAATCCGGCAAAATATACGGTGGATCTGTGAAAAAAGCATGAAAAAATAACAATGAAGTGTGCTCTGTCCGTGCCGCTCTGGCTGTTGAACGAACACCTCTAAGTGCATCAGTTATTTGAGTGTGTGCCACTGATGGCCATGGCTCTGTCCCAAAACAAGTGTGCCGCGTTAACTCTGCGTTCACTCTCTCATGGCATGATCTGCAATTTTGAACTTCCTCGACAGATGTGAGGCGACGCATCTTCCCTCAGTCTGGGGTTTATCCCCGGCCCTCTTCGAGTTGAGCCCAGCAGACTTGGTTGTGTATGAAAATACAAACTAAATTGACAAATTAAAGCTGTCATATTCAGAAATGTTTCTTCCCTGTTAATTGAAAACCCTGTTGATTAATCACATTTCCCTTGATGTAATTATTGTGCACAGGCAGTGAGAGGAAAGGTTCTCACCTTAGAGTGAGAAAGTATTTCTTCACATCCAGTGCAGGAACTTTTAAGATGATGTGTTTTAGCTCTTAGTGCTCTGTGAAAAGTAGTTCACACTGGGAAGATCTAACTATTTCCTCATCCTCTGAGAGAGGGAAGAGCTGTTTCCATTTGTTGTGATTTTCACCTCCTTATAGATGGTTGTCATGTAGCACACCACATATATGCAGAAGTATGAGCAATGACGCATGAAGGTGCAGTATGAGGAAAGTTAAGGAAGTGGCTCAGCGACTACACTTCTTTTGTCTTCCAGATCATAATTCAGATATTCCTTATACTGGTGACCTATTTGGGGCAAGTGAGGCTCCAGCCGTCTTCTTCCCTTTGCACCGGGATTTTTTCAGCCATACTAGCGGTGGGACTACGGGGATGTCAACGACGGTCTGTCCAACAACCACATTGCTTTTTAATTGAACTGCAAGCAAATTATTTGTATTTCTTAAAATTTGAGTTTAAAGGATCTCCGTACGATATGTTCGTGCATGTGAGCGTGCCCTCTTGATAGCACAAGGCCGCCGCTCTGCACTGCTCTAAAATAGCATGGTTGAAGCTGATAACGCCATGTTGAGAGCCGAATGGAGGCAGTAGATATGCACTGAATTTCAAATTAAGCACCATTAATATAACATTTTAATGATGATAAGATTCTATATTCATCTCTCTTTATTTTCTTATTCGTGTTTGTCTATAAAAGACCCTTTAGACTGGGATACAGTTAAATTAGATAAAGCCTATATTATAATTCAAATTTTGCCACACATGTTGCCAACTTCTTCTACTGGAGGATGAATTAATATGAAACACCAGTTTTAAACGTTCATATAATGATGCATATGCTAATTGTGCAGCAGCTGCTGGCATGCCGTCAGTGTAGCGTAAACTATAGGCTAATTAATTTAAGCACCAGCGTTCTGCTTTTACTCTGCATTTTTAAAAAGCCTAATTTATGTCTTTTAAGTCAAATTAACAATAAGCAAATGCAAATTATGAGTATATAGCTACTGGAATAAAAAAGGAACCGACAGATTATACTGGTCACGCTTTAGTCTGAAGGGGATTATTTTAACTTTCAAAAATACTTTTTTTTCATAATTGTAGGCCCATTTATCAAACTCTTTGCAGCAGCAAACATCTTAAAGGTTATTCAGAAAATATGGAGATCCTCCCCGCAGACAGTATTCACCCAGGGCATGGTCTAACATTTTGCAGAGATGAATCTTTTGACACATCAGGAATGAAAGGAAAACAACGATGGTTGCACAGGTAGAAAACAAGGTACAACTGGGAATAGTGGAGTCGAAACCCTCAAAAAAAAAGAGAAAATTCAATGCAAATTAGTTAAACGAGATCCTCTGTGATGGCCACCCTATGAGCAGTGTGTTTTTACTTCAGGCTCTCACGTGGTTACCGGTACTCCTCTCACATAAAGTGAAACTGCAAATTAATAGGAAACGCATGCAACTGCCCCCATTATGTCATTAAAACCCCACAGTTTGAGTGCTCCTCTGGCATTATCCAGGGCATCTATCTGTTTTATTGCGGCTGCTCCTCTTTGCATTTCCACACGGGGGAACCATCACTTTGGTTTGCGAGCGTCACGGCCCCGTTGTCAGACGTAAAACCTAGGGGAGTCATTGTGTTCTCGCAGCCTTGCAGCCAACGTGCCGCATGAAAAGAGCGAACACCAGGAGCGCGGAGGGATGGGGCTAATTCCTGGGATGCGGCCCCTTTCTGAAGAGAATCTGCACTTCCAAAGCCACGGGATGCAGAGAGGCACTTTTATTCACCTTAACACCTCCCACAGTGCTGTAGCTTGATGTTGCTGAGGCATGTGTTTCTTTGCCCAGTGATTACATTAAGTGCTGTAGAGAGCCGTGTTTACCCTTTGCCTTTGAGGATGCCTCGTAGGTGGCGACTGCATCCCTCCTGCCGAGATATATTCGAGGGGCGGATGGAGCGCCTGTCTGAATGAAAGAACAGGCCAGGGAGGTTGATAAATAAAATTGACAGCAGGCACCTAACTGAACCATGACTTGAATGTTTAAAGGGTGGTAGCGTATTTTTTTATTTTTATGTGAGAGGCTAGGGAAATCTCTCGCTCAAAAGCGCAGCCAAGTACACCATCTCCTCACTAGACATAAATATGAAATAGGCCCCGTTTCCCTCTGGAGGGGAACTGTGTGGAATTACGCGATGTTGTTGTGTCAAATATGTGCAGGCTCAATTGTTGAGGATATGCTGAATATTCTGAATCTGAAACAACTGCCTCAGCTTTCATCCTTTTGAGCGCCATCGTGAGGGAGCGCCTCATACCAAACAAACAACGGGTGGCGTCAAATACTTTTTTGATGTACAGTATGTAGGAGGGTCTCATATAACCTTAAAAATCAATACTTATCAAATCCTGTTATCACCCCGAGACCCCCGCGTGAAAACGTTTGTGTGGGGTTCTCACAGTGCTTGGGGGTCGTTGCTCCAGCCTGTTTCATCGACCACACTTGACACACTCATTGACCTCTGGCTAACACTTTCCCGCAGGTCAATGTCTCCAAGCTTTCATTAAACGCCGAGTGAATCTGCTGCTCGCGCACATTTCGACGATGGGGTTCTATTTGGGAGACAGATCGGGCTGCCTCTTTTCATCAACAACAGTGCCCTGGGGGGTCACCAGGTGAGTGTAAGCAGGGACTGTTTGGGAGGAAATGCAGCCATTTTTAACATTACAGTGAGAGCTGTGAAACACTGCGTTTTCAATTTGAGCATGGTGTTCACTGTAAAGTAAAGCACTGAGAGCCCCTCCCTCAGGGATATTCTTAGACCACAGTGAATGACACTCTGACATATGCGTGCAATTGTGGAAATTGCATAGGAGGTTTATTACATAACAGATCCTATCATTAGACATTTTTTATTAAAAAGCACAATCACAGTACAATTTATGAGTACTATGTGAACTATTCAGATCCTTTACTTAAACCCACAATTACTGATCTTTTAGTAAATAGTATATATATATATATATATATAAATATAAAAAAAACTAGTCATAAACAGTATTATGCTCATATGAAAGAGATCATAAAATACAGAGCTATAACAAAGCCATGGACAGCTGATTCAGCTGCTGCTGCTGCTTCTAAAATCACACTCTGAGGAGACGATGTCTCATTTGTTAAATCCTTGTTGCCTTGACTCCTCACTCGTCAACTAAGGCACGAGAAATCAAGATGACATCAAGGCGTTTTGGGGGTGGGGGGGGATCAGTAAAGTGGCAACACCTGGGCTCATCAGCTCCACTGGTAACACCTTAACCCTGTGTGTCACTGTGCGTCAGCGCTCTCTCTTAAAAACCCTCTTGGAGCTCAGTCGCTGCTTCTCTCTCCTCCCTGAGACACACCTTTGATTTTGCTTCATGGTTTTTTGATGTTATGGTTTATGTTTCTGCCACCACACAACATTGCATGCAAACTTTTTCCACTCATGCAGTGGCCGTACTTCTGCACATTCTGACGTCAAACGCAACAGTTAGTCTGAGCTCTCAGCTTATGTTGAATTGATATGCGATTAGTTAATTGGCTTGGTTGTGTACTCGTCCCTCTTTTGTCACTTTCCCGGTGTCACGTTGTTTTCACATTGTCATGATGCTTTGTTATTATGAAATTATAGATCATAGGTGCTTTAGGTATAAATAACATGCAATTAAACATTTAATGCAAGTTTAAATGTTAAATAAATATTGGCAAAGTGTAAATATAAAATGTAAAAGTACTGGTTACTTTGATTTGGTTTCGGTAATTAAAATCATGAACTCATATTGTGTCAGTGAATTATTATTATAAGGATATGATTTAAGTGTAATAAGTTGTTGGATGTGGGGCTATTTAAAATTATCATTGTTATTTGTTATTGTTATTGTTACATGGTTTAATTATATATATATAATTCCATTTTTTTGTTCCAAACCAAGGCTAACAATGAAACAAATGAGCAAAATATGAGAGAAAATAATTCTGTTGGAGACAGGGTTGGTAAAACACACTCTTCACAAGCTGTGCAACACATTGTAGTGCAGTTAATCACATCCTGCCTGCTTTCCTCAGTTTTCTTAATTTCTTTGTACCAGAATGCAGAGCAGGACTGAGGTTTATAAATCCGCTCAGTACGGAGATGTTAACATTTAAAGGGGGAGATAATAGCCATTCCCTGTCTGCTGAAGACACAGCAGTATTACTCATAGAGAGACCTACAAGCCACCTCTTTTCGTCGGACACCAGAGGTCAAAGCAGTCCTCCTTTAAAAAAATCCCCTTTATTCTTACTTTGTTCCTGTCAAACGATTAGTACGTAGCGTCTCAGCCCACTTATTATACTGCCAGCCGGAGGGATACGCTCCAATAATCCCTCAGCAGGAAAAACGGCTGAATCCTCTGCATTCTAACCACCTCTGCCTCTCTTGTTAGTGTGCCTTTCTGCGTTTAAAAAAAGCGACACTCTAATTTGGAAAAGTGAGTGCATCCACTTTGGGATTCTTTTGCTTCAAGGCAATTGAAAAGCCTAAAAGTGGACGCGCACCCTCAGGTCATCCATTTGACTGACACGGTACAGCGACGCTTGGAGTGTTCTCTTTCCACAAAAAAAAGAATGAAATTTCATCCCTGTTTGCAAGTTTTGAGGATGTAGTTTTAGGGGACATGAGCGGCGGAAGAAGGCGCTTCTGTTAAACAGAGTCAATAACTTGCACAACTGCCGTGGCACCTTAGGGTAATATCACACCGCCTGAAAAAAACCAAGAGTGGATATTTATTGAATAGCTGTCATAGCTCCTATTTCTATTCAAATTATAATGGAAAGAGCTTTAAAAAAAAAAGCATGAAAAAGGGCCTAAAGATACGGATCTGTCTAAAGCTGACTGCCTGCTACTAAGGAGCTTGTACAGAACCTTCAAGAACTTTGTTTTGAATGGACTTGACATTAATGACTGAAAATAATAAAGAAATCCTGAATGTCACCCACACAACAAGCATCCTCTCAGCCGAAAGCCAGATCTCTCTGGGGAGCTGATTAGGTGAGAGTTGAGAGGAGAGTAGCTCACCTGGGTTCCCAGTTGGGAAAAACACTTAACGCTGGCCATAATGAATAGAGAGCCGGACAGGATATTTGAATGTCATCGCTCTACCTCCTGAGACACTTCCAATTTGGCACTGTGTTATAATAATGTCAGAGGAGGAGCCATGAACTCAGGGGTGTGTTATCACAAGGAAGGCAGCGCGGGGTTATTATACATCTCTGGGGCAAAAAAGTGTGAAGATTCTTTATTTTTTTTCTGCTGCCAAGAAAGTCATGTCATACGCTGTAATTCCAGGAAATAGTCAAAACGTCTTTATCTGCTTAGTGGACCTTTAAATTAGTTTACAGTAGTTTAATTTTCTTCTTTAAAAACCTCAGATTTACATTATTTTCCAGGAAAAGAAGCAGGCATCTTATTTGGCTCTGCTCCTCTGACAGGCAGGGCTCATTGGCAGTCGAGCGTCTATTGTTAAAGATATCATTATGAATCCTCTTTTGAGCCCTGACAAGTCCTCCATTATAGAATCCCCTCCTCCTGCTGCTGCTGCTGGGAAGAACGTGGCCCTGTCACCTGAGGCCAATCTCCAAGCCAGTCGACTTTTTGAGTCCATGTCACAGTGCTGCATTGACCTGTTAATGGCTTCTTTGCTGGTATACAGAAAGTGGGGAAGGCCCATCAACGATTTGACAACTTGATGGGCTGAATTTATTTATTTATATATTTATTTATTTTTACAGCTGGCTAGAGTAACACAATGAGCCTGTGTGTGGCTGCTTCCTGTTTCTTACTTGATGCTAAGTTTAAAATTAAACTGTAATTGTAAGGATGTGTTACTGTGATAAATCTGCTAAAGGAAGGCAAAAAGTGGACTCGGGGTGTGATATAGATGGAGCTGTTCGTGGATGAAGTTATTTCATCCTTTTACAAACTAAAAAAAAAAAAAAAAAAAAAAAAAAGAAGGAGTCCTCAGCGTGTCTGCCTGAGTCTCTTGCTGCACATTTTTCAGCCGTGCTGGATGGCAGGTCGGGGCAGCATGATGAATAGCCTCACTGTCTGAGGGAAAGCTCTGCCAGGACCACAAGAGTGTTATTGCACCAGAACATTGTACAAGAGAAAAGTAGGGAAAAAACATTTTGGTAATACTGTCTATAACGCCCATGTCTATAATGTACTACAATGAGTTATAATCAGCTGATTATAGTCATACGCACTCATTATAAAAAAAAATTTAGGACCTTAAAAGTTCTAGTATCTTCATAATTACATAACTGCTGGTCACTTACTGACATTGTTTTTGCAAGGATCATAGTTTATTATTACACTTAGTTTACTATTGTCATAGTTGTAATACATTATAATAATTTCTCTAATGCATTATAACAGCTATTATTGCATTATAATGTAATTATTAGTAAAATGGTCATTGTTTTCTAGTAAATTAGTTTTGTGTTATCCTGGCATAGATTTATTTAGAAACTATAAATAAATTATTTTCACTTCAAGCCACTTAGGGTGACTTATAATTACACACAGTGAATAATAAAGATGTTTTATTTGATGGGAATTTCTGCATACAACATTTGTCAGATCTATCATATTATTTTTAACTGTTAAAGAGATAATTTATTAGATCAAGGTTTATAGATTATGATCCAGAAATTGGACAGACATAAATACCATGAATACATTTTTTTTTGAGCAATGTTGTACATGCAACTTGTAGTAGTTAACTAAAGTGCTAGCCAGAGATGTGAGTTTGGATTGCTACTCAGCATCAAAGTGAGAGACACGGTCAGCACTGTTGCTGTTGTTTGTACTGTAAGCACCCTTAGCTGCATAGTTTTTTTCCTTATGTTCATTTGAAAACAATGTAGGTCAACATAAGGTTAACCCTTCCTGATCACATCCCCTAGTGAAACACAGTAAACATAGGTCAATTTGAAATATAATATTAGTTTGCATGCTAGATGTGTTTTTCGTTCAGCTGATTTTTAAACATATCAGTCTGAACAAAATTTAAACTTGACACATCATGAGATTGCCTGTTAGCAAGCTTGCAATGGTTCATCTTTATGTCACCTTGGAACGTTGACACATACAGAATATTCAATCTGATGAGCTCACATTCACACTTGTCTGCTAACTGTGAAAGTACAGCTTCTTAAAGATGTGTAGCAGCATCAACAGCAGTCTGAACGAACAATCGCACACAGATGTGTTAAAGCCAAACCAATCTGTGAGGTGTTGTCAAGGCAGACAGCGGCTCTCAGATAGTGACATTTAAATGTAGATGTCAAACACTGGTTGTTTTGTTCATTATGTTGATTAAAAAGACACGGTGTTCTTGTAACGGGTGGTGTGTGGACCCAAGTGCAGTACGACCAGGAGACAGGGTAATGTTCAGGAGCTTTATTCAAAGCGGAACAAACAGCAGGTAGACAGGCAGGAGATAACGCACGGGGGATATTCCAGAGTCGGTTAACCGGGGCAGAGGCAAGGTAGGAATACTGTGGTCTGGGACGGAAGGCTGAGTCAGTTACCGGGGCAGAGGCAAGGCGGAGAAGTCCAAACAAGCGGGGTCAGCAACGGGAAACCTGTCCAGGGAATAACGCTGGAAGGTCTGGCATAATGCAGAGAACGATCTGGCAGTGAGTGTGTGTGAGACTGGGGTATTTATACTGAGGTGAGTAGTGCAGCAGAGTGAGCAGGTGAGAGTGATTGTGCTGACGAGGTGGGTGTGGCAGACAGGTGCACTGCATGAGGCTGATTAGGTGAGTGAGGGAGAGTGTGGTGAGAGAGCGGGGGCTGGGCTGTGAGCTGAGAGAAACAGAGTGCAGGAAGAGTGAACAGGCGTGACTGTGACAGTTCTTGTCAAATGTCTGTTTATTGACACCTCTTTGTATCATCTACTTTTGTTGTCACCATGACAACTAACAACAAGACTTTGCATATTCTTACTTCAAATTTGTGGTATTAAGAAAAATTGTATATATTCCCCAATTTACATTAAATAAAAAGATCAATTAAATTTTTACAATGCTGTAATGCTTTCGGTTTTCTTTATTGGAAAGCAGCAAGCTGAAGCTATTAAGAAAAAAGTGGTTTAACGCACTGCATCTATTTATCTATTTTCTAGCATGTTGCAATAAGCATCAACCATTGAGTAAAATGATTATTATTATTATTAGCATTAAAATAATAATATGAATTATTATTATTATTGTTTTTATATTGTAAAACAATTTATATAAAAATGCAAACAATTTTTTGGATTACTGTTGAGTAATGTTATTACCAAATCCATTGTTATTTTGTGGTGTAATGTATTACACTATACAAAAAGTTAAAGGTGTGTGTTTTTTGGGACAACAATCAAAACATTGTGTCATTCAGTTTTACTCATCAAAATGCCTTATGGTCTGACAAACTTGACAAATACATTTCCTTCCTCATGAAACATTTGGGACGCAGATTTTTTTTTTTTACCATCTCAAAACTTGCATTGTTTACATTCATGTTTACTTGATGGAAGTCTTCTTTCTCCCTGACTGGTTGATTGCTGCATTTCTTGGCAACTCCTATAGATCAGAGGAGTACTATGAAAGTGTTGATAGGAATGTTGACACCTGCATGGGTAGAACAGAGACAATAGGCACCTGGTTACAGACATGCAGAAGACCCCACTACTACATAACAGCAAGATACACAGACTTTGTAGTTGTTTAGTCTTTAGTGTTTGTTTGTGTCTCTTTGTAGTCTTGATGCGTCTCTCTGTGATTTTTTTGTCTCTTTGAAGTTGTTTTGTCTGTGCTTTGGCCCATTTTTGTAGTTGTTTTGCAACTGTTTTTTGTTGGTTTGTGTCTCTCTGTAGTTATTTTTGTGTCGCTTTGTTTTCATTTTGTGTCTCTTTGATGTTGTTTTGCATCTCGTTGTTGTAGTTTTAATCTCTTTGTAGTCTTTTTTTGTCTCTTTGTGGTCGTTTCTGAGTTGTCTTTTTGAGTCTCTTGTAGTTCGTATACGTTTCACTTTAAGTGACATTTTATAGTTTAGGGCCGGGGGGGGCCTGACACTTTGGGCTCTTGAGTATGTGCCCGGCAGGCCAGTTCAGTAATCCATCCATGCCTGCATGATTGTGCATGTGCGTCCTCCTTTAAAAGTCTAATTACTTTTAAAGATTAATTGTCAAATTAGTTGAGCGTGATGTGGCTGTTTACCAGTACATCTGTCGAACTGGTTGACCCCAGCTGCAGTAGCAGGTTGATAAAATAAAGCAGAGAGCAGAACTGTCTCCAGATCAGCTTCCACTCTACTGGCCAGCTCTCAAACCAGAGGAGAGGGATGTGTTGGTGCAGAATCTGCACGGGTGATGGAGTAACATTTTCAATAATTTGAGATTTAGTTCAATCTTTTATTTTCTTCAGAGGTGCTAAATTCCAAATTCAGAGCATATCCATGATTGACAGATTACCTCCACACGGCTCTTAATATGCTAACGGCTAGTAGCTAATCCAGCGCTGATGGATCTAATAGTGTTAAACTGAGTGGTAACAGGAAGGTTACCCTTTTGAATATAGAATTTAGCACCTTTAAGAAATATAAATGATAAAGATATAAAATACAATCGCTTAAATTCAGTTGAAGTTGTGTCTTTTTGACATTCAACAAAAGTAGGTCCAAGGCGGTAAATCTCTGGTAATTCTCTATGAGTTTGTTACTATGAACTATCATAATTACATTACACATAGTAATATTTGTTCCATTTTCAATATTAAGTATAAAATTCAACAATGACAAGTGTTTGAATTCTACATTTGCCTCTTCTTTGTTGAGCGTTATCAGAGTCAAAGCTGCTCCTGATGTTCAGCAGTGATGAAAACAATACTGCTCACATGTTGAAACAAGTACTGAGCGGATAATGCATGGGGGGATGCCAATGATGCAGAGAGCCACCGCCTCCAAGATATGCCCTCCCATCGGATCCACCACGCAGACCATGCTGCTCCCTGTCAACGTATTCAATATAAGATAAGAGCCTATCTCCACACAGCAGATACACAGGTAATTTAGGCTACAAGGAAGGAAGTAAAAAGAGATTTCTTGTCTACTGGATAACTGAGGGAGAGAAATGTGGATGTGGTGTTTGTTTCTCGAGCGTCACACAGGTTCTCAACGTGGGCTTGTCTTAAAATATCTCAACAGAGCTGCATTCGGAACGCCCATTAGCAGGGCTTACGCATTGCAGACCCAGCGTGACCTTAAGATCTGCATTTACTCAGCGCTGACTCATTGCTTTTAGCATGACAATACAATAGTAAATGCAGGGTTCAATCTGACCCACTGTGGCTTCACTTCAATATTGTCTTATTGGGTCACACAGACTCATTTTCACCAGACAATGTATTGCAGCCTTGTGTTGGTGTCGCTATTTTCAGTTTTGACATTTGACTTTTGGTGTTTGGTATTGACAGAAATAAACACATGCAAAGCAACACAATACGAATTTTGACTATATTGTACTCACAAAATTAGAAGATTTAGCACACATCTGGGAACTGTGATGGATGTTTAATTTTTTTCTTTGCCAAAAAAAGTTTGACTAAGGTTTCAGCAATGTAGCAGATGTCCTAGACCATAGCACACAACTTCAGTCAGTGCAACCTTATTATTACAAAACGATGGCCAAACTGCAGGTGGGCAGAAACATGACGATAAAATAAATTATGATAAATGGTAAAATTGTAGCCACATTTTTTTTGCTTCGAACAGTAGAAACTTTGATCTAAACTCAAAGTGGGAAAAAATGTAGCTTAGGTGACTGTAGCTTTAAGAAACTCGTATTTTCAGACAATGAGACACATCTGATCTGCTGGGACCAGTGTGGTGTATAATTACCAGGCAGTGTTAGCAACTGTTGTTCTTAATGATGTCTGGCTGTGGTATGGATTTTTCTCTCCACAACTTTAGGTATTCTATTTCTTTTCCTTCTTGTGTCCTCGACCATTATTTATTTGCCATGTTTATCCATTGTGTTGACATTGATTCTTTGTCAAAGAGAGCTAGTTAATACATCATTTCCGTGGGTCCAATTCCCATCGTTACCTTTTAAAGCGTTAAAGTATCTACCCTTATTACCTACTCTTACCCTTCCCTATCTGGCCAACATCCACATTACGCAGAGAATGACTAACTCTACTGGACTTTGCTTGTGTGTTTTGAATTGAGTATTTAGATTTGAAATAAAAAACAACATATTCTTCTCAGATGACCAGTTTAATTCATATGAAATACAATGCACACTTGCTCAGATCAGTACACTCAGGGGTTTTGCTGCTACAGCCTTTCTTAGATATGGTAGTTATGTAGATATCATTGTGTAACCGACATTACAGAGACAGTTAACTGACTTTTTAGCGTATAGTAGTGCTATTGTCAGTTTTTCCATTTTCCTGTACCGTTTTCATAATTCTGATGATGATGGTGATACCAAAACTAATTCATCCAACAAAATACAGCAAAAAGTGACAACATTTCAAATAGACAGCTTTTGTTAAAGGAAAGTTTCTGTTACTCAAGGCCAAATGTGATGGTATGTTAGTACAGTTCAGGCCATCACATTGATTATGAAACTTTGTACAAAAACACAAAGCAAAATGTGTATAGTGAGTAGTAAAATGTATTTAACTGTTTTATTCTTTTGGGGGTTTTGACGACCCCTCCAATCCACTAGGGGGTCTGTGTTTCTTTTTCTGGCTCCTCTTTCTCCTACTGGACACATGCTTACATTACTGATAACTGACTCTCCATGTTTGTTTTGCTGCCCAAACAGCACAGATCTGCATGATACTTTGATGAGGTGAATGTCATGTTATTGTGTACATGTTATTATCCATTGTGCGTGGCCTCTGAGATCAGCACTGCTACAACCCAACACATGGCCAGTCTGCAACACAGCCTTTGATTCATTGGGTACATCCCAAGTCTCTTATTTGTCGTTTCCTCGCTCCTCGATCCTCGCTTGAACCGGAAGTCGTTCTACGCCGCCATATTGACGGCCGTCCCAAAGCTCTTTTTTCAGCACCGAGGATCGAGGAGCGAGGATGCACGAGATCTTCCTTTCAGGAAGTGTTGTGAGGGCCGACACGCCCCCTCATCGTTCATCTGTTATCTGATTGGACGCTGCAGCGGATCGTACTGATCTGATATAGATCATCATCACTGGAGTTTAATACCAGAGTGATGACAGATCACAGATCGAACAGATTGAATGTATTAAAGTTAGAGAGAGAGTTAAAGAGTTGGAGAGTTTGTCTGTTTGTCAGTGGAAACACTTTTACATCATTTCACCGCCCTTCATTCATATGAGGCTAATAATTCCTGAGTGTCAGGTTGATGAGTTATGTAATTCCAATTTACCCCGAAACATTGAGCCTAATCAATTAATTCCAGTGTTTAGGAGAAACCATAATCATATTCTGGATTATTTAATAATGACATCACAATCCGAATTTCAAAACATACAGACGTTAATGATTAATTAATAAGACAAACGCATTTCGCCGGTAGAAATCAGTGCGCTGCGCTTATGAGCAGGACACAGAACACAGTATAAATACACAGAACACAGTATAAATACACAGAGCATAGTATAAATACACAGAACACAGTATAAATACACAGAACACAGTATAAATACACAGAGCACAGTGTAAATACACAGTATAAATACACAGAACACAGTATAAATACACAGAACACAGTATAAATACACAGAACACAGTATAAATACACAGAACACAGTATAAATACTCAGTGCAGTTTGTTAAACAGGTAACAGGCTGCAGAGATAAATACATTTCCACTCTGGCAGTGATTATTACATTGTTTCATTATTAATATTAGTACAGTGATGATTACTTTGTTTCATTATTAATATTAGTACAGTGATGATTATTATTAATATTAGTACAGTGATTATGTGTGCAGAAACAAAATTAAAAGTCTCTCCAGCTGTTAAACCGACAGCTGATCAGCTGTGATCAGCGGCCGCCGTCATCAGAAACAGACGTCGCTTCACGTGATGCTACAGAGGAAAGGACGTCTCATGTCTCTTAAAACACATTTCCTCGTCTCCTCTCTCCTCGATTGGTAACGACGCAAGTGAGGGAATCGAGTAGGCAATTTAAGAGACTTGGCATGTACCCATTGACAGACTCACTTAACCCAATGTATCATGGGACATATCTGGCCCTCTGTAGGCTTCAGCTAAGGGCTAACGACAACAACAACTCCTTTCAACACAGATAATTGGATAACTAATCACGGAAGACATTCATTGTTGGATTTATTAGTTTGATTAAGTTTCTAAAAACCCTGTTGTGCCATGCTGGATTACAAAACTTGGGAAGGTAACGAGATTGCATAGAAGGCCTCATTGGAAAGCTACAAAGGTGATGGAACCGAGGCAATTAAAAGTGGGCGTCTAGATATTCTACAAAAGTAGTATCAGTTCTGTGATGAATTTGTCGTCCATTTGTACCAGTACCTCCTGTTATTTATTTCTATAGTCTAATTCACTCACCATTCCACTTTCTAACACTGGGGTCAAGCTAGCTGTCACTGTGTTTCAAGTGCGCGATTGATCATATATATGGTAATCGAATGGAACAGCTCTGGGGAACTTTTGCAGAGCCGGTGAGAGTGACCATAAACTGTATGCAAGAAGTGACCAGTCTCACAAGTAGATGTCACAGAATTACTTATTCCCGGTAATGAATTTAATGAATATCGAATCAAAGTAAAATTGCTTCTGGGCCGCTGTATAACTACCGCAAATCCCACCAAAGATGACTTCTGGTCTGGATTTAAAAGTAAAAGAAAGTGTGTGGTTTTATTTCCGCTTTTTGCAATTAAGGAAAATAATAGTAGTTCACTAATCTTTTTATTTTTGGACTTAATACTTCTTAGACTACATGTGCAAATACTGTGGACTACTTTAACCGTGTACTTTTTTAGTAATCCAATGTCGAAGCCCCTTCCAGAGAACAATAATAAGCCTTTTCGTATAACTTTGATGAGGGGTAAAAAGCATTTCTTGCATAAGTAGTTTTATGAGTATAATATCTTTGGACTAAGTACTTGTTAATCTACATGAGTAAATACTATGAAGTACTTTTACGGTATACTTGCTGAGTAATCCAATGTCAAAATCCTTTCACAAGGACAATAATAGGCCTTTTCATCTAACTTTGATGTGGGGTAAAAAGCATTTCTTCCATAAGTAGTTTCTGTTTTTAAATGATCCACTTAATAGCTGTAAATGTTAGATCAATCGCGCATTGGAAACACAGGGGTGTCTGATTATACATGCGGTTGCAAGTTATTTATAACAGGGCCTAACTTTAATACAGACTTTGCAGAACGTCTATCTATTGTTTTATCTAAGTATGACACTGTGCTTTTTTTTGGGAGATTTTAATATCAATGTTTGCTGCCCTTTATGCCACATATCTGGTGAGATACAATCAGTTTAAGAAGGCCATGACCGCGACTTGGTACTTTTCTTTTGGTTTCAGCTCAGAGAATTTAGAGTTAGTGAATGTTTTTTCACAAAATCTATGTGGAAATAAACTATAAACCTATTTTAACAGTCACTGTTGTTCCATTCTTGACCCCATCGCTCTGATGAAAATCAGAAAGCTAAAATCGAACTCCCTCCCTTGGCTAAATGAACGCACTCGATGCATGAAACAACAGTGCAGAAAATTAGAATGCAGATGGAAGTAAACCATTCTGCTGTATTTATATATCACAATACCCCAAAGGAGCATATGACAAAGTACCAGAAAGCAACAAAAGAGGCAAGATCAGCATATTTTTCAGGCACAATTATCAAAAAAATACCCATTACCCCAAAGTCCTCTGTCAATGTTCTTTGTGATTGGTTTTATTGTGAAGGCCACTCGTTGATCAAACAACAATGCCGTGCTGTGTACTACTAAGTGTTGATTGAGTTTTACCTTTTCATGTTCTTCTCCTCTAACAGAGCACGGCTGACAATTAACACGAGGAGGACACAGCACAACTGAACAATGTAAGTTGCTGTTTATTGTAAGTTGCTGTTTTGGACTGAATGATTTAGCTCTGCGATAGTAACAGTGGACGACACTTAGTTCATAGTGGCCTGTAGAGGAACTTCAGAAGGACCACTCACTAAAAGAAGGCTACAAATGGACCACAAGAAGCTGCAGATAACAAAGAGCAAACAAATGCAACACCAGTTTAAGGTGAGTAAGGTGGAAGGTCGTCATTGGAAAATATTAAATTATGTTTATTTAGCTTATCCAAAGACACTTACAATAAATGCATTCAACCATGTGGATACAACCCAAAAATTTAAAGAATAATCCAAGTACATGAACTTCTGCATATATGCTGAACAACTTCAAGTTCCGTTTTATTTTTGTTCTTTATTTATTGTCTGCTGGGAAGTGTTGTTTTTACTGGAGAAATGGTTTGTAGGACGTCGTCTCAGACAGCTTCAACAACTTGGAGATCAGCAGGTTGGAGAGGCTAGTCATCCTCAGGATTTGTGATTTGTTTGGCAGGGTGTCACTCCTATAATTGTGGCAAAACATAGATGGCACATGCTGTGATGTCACATGACTTTTTGATGGTGACCTACACAGGCTGGGGACCAGGCCTTGGTGGTCCTCTCAAGACTAACATTTTGGTTTATACTTAATGCATGAGAACAAATTAACAGGCTCTAGTTTTTTGTTCCTCTCATCAGTAAAACAAACAATTATTTAAGTAGTCTACAATTACCAGAACAGTGTGTAGATTCAGGCTCTCTAATGTGTATTGCAGATTTAAATGTTAAAAACCAATCAATGGAAGAAGTTATGCAAAAATATTTGGCGACCCCAATAAAATCTCTTGCGACCCACTTGTGGGTCCCCGGCCAGTCTTTGGGGAGTAACTGGGTCATAAGGTTGCTGTCTAAGAAGGTTAGGCACGGGTAAGCTATACGATCAAATTCATATTCATATACAATAATAATATTCATAATAAGTAATGGACAGAGTCTTTCCACTTTGCTTCAACATTAATGATGGCATGGGCTGAATCATGTGATGTTTGGAGTGCAGAGAATATGGTAATGAGCTTCAGAACATTAGCTTTTGTGGAGCTTTTGAAGGACAGCTCTAGTTTACCTGCTCAGTGATGGTGGGGAAGTACTTCCTATTCACATTGGCTTGTTCATTTAATGATAGGTCTGGTTGGAGTGTGGGTTCTGTTATGTGCTGCATTTAAATGGCAGACCTGACTGATAAATGCCTAAAGTCTCAAGAGTACAGATTTAATAAATCTGTGGGCGTGTGCATTTTTTTTTAGTTTGTGCCCTGGAGACAAAACAAATATAAAAACATTTCAGTGAAAGGCAAACTTTCTGCTACACGCTACACAAAGTTTTATGTAAACTGTTTTTCCCATAATCCTGCCGACAAACACACAAAAACAAACCAACAAACCGAACCTTGGCCAAGGTGATGAATGATGCAGGTGATGGTTGGCTTGAATATTTTGCATGTGAACATTTTCTCGATGAGCATTTTGACGGAATGTCTGAGAACAATCCACTGCATTAGAAAAGCTGTCATCCACTTTGATCACCAAAACTTCTGCACTTTCCTTACCTTCCTTTTCCCTCTCAATGTGTTCAATGGCAAAGTTTGTCACACTTTCTGCAATATCTGCACATGGCAACTACAGCACGATCTAGGTTAGGGGAAAATAAATCAGGTTTAAGGTTATGCATCTAAATTGCTTTGTGGTTCGGGAAAGATTATGATTGTGGTTGTCAAAAAGGGGCATAGTTATTGCAGTAAAAAAAAGGAGACAATATAAACTAGGCTGTGTTAAGAAATTCAAGTTTTTCATTGATGTGGATTCTTCAGCACATATAAAGATATACATTGCACTTGCTTTGTAAATTACCCCAATTTTTTTTTTAAATTTAGGTAAAGGGACCACTAGATGGCGATCTGAGGCCCTTTGGCCAACGATATCTGAGTTAAAGGGTTAAGATTAACAGTTAAGATTAAGGGTTAACAATATATATATGCTATGTATGGTTGGGGTTAACAGACAATTTACACTCACCGGCAACTTAAGTGGGCACACCTCTTCAACAGCTAACAAATATCGAATCAGCCAGTTGCGTAGCAGCAATGCATTTAGGCATGTAGACATTGGTCAAAAGACTTTGAACGTGGCATGGTTGTTGGTGCTTTGCAAGGGTTTTACAGAATCCTTTAAATAAAAAGAGAGAGAGAGAAAAAAGCCATAAACATTTTTTGTTAAGAGGCTCACTAACAACAGTTTAAAAAGGATATAAATATATATCAATAACATCAATGCTTGTCTAGATTAACATATTTCCCAGAAATCTCCTTCTCCAACTACATGTGGCGTTGCCACCAGATGACATATATCACCAAGGCATCAAAGCTCCGTCTGCAAATGTCTTGCCATGTTTGGACAGAGCCATTATGGTCCATCTACATGAAGCCCAAAAGCCTTTCCTTTACCAGATGCATGAAGTCTGTCATGTTCAGAAAGAAGTTTTATATCTTAAATAACACTGACGGCTTATTGTGTGATCTCCACCCTTCACGTGTTCGATAAATCCACTGCTTGTTCATTTGTAATCCACAATGAGCACTTGTCTGCACTTGTGTCTATTAAAAGACTGTCACCGGTGTTGTCTGTTTTTAGACATCAAATGGGTTGATGCATCATCAATGCTTTCTTGGCGCTCGAACATGTTGTTGTTCTTCCTCTTGGATTTTGTGCAAATGTGGGGGAACAAACACCTTTTTTGTTTATCACATTTGTATTCTTTTCATCTAAGTTTCTCTGATATTGCATTTATTCTGATTTGCTCCTACTGTAATGAACTCTGAATCACAGCCTTGTGTGTTCTTGGTATTATTTCTATTCTGGTATCACTGGATTTCAAGAGTCCATTCTAAACTTGTAGACGGCTCCTTCTTGAACAAATTCCTGATAAGTTATTGCTCTTTTGAGCTGGATGATTTTATTGCATCGGTCCCGGGTGTACCCAGCCCCTTCGTCGATGGATTGATGGATTGTATTGCACACAAACTCTCTTGAGAGCTTTCACAATGCTGTATCCCTTGGCTGTTCGGGTTGAGATTGATTTTTTTGTTCTGATGAGTGTTGTCTCTTGATTGTTTTAGTTGGCACATGATGGCACATGATGATTAAGCATTTTACTTTTTTATCCATTAGATTTTGTTAGAATTAAATGAAAAATAATACTTTCTCTGGGTCATTGTGACTGTGTCCCAAATGGACGCACGTGTGAGTTGACTGGGTGAAGACACACCTATTTAGAGTTTTAATCTGGTTTGGAACCTTTTGTGTTATGTCAACTCCCGTCTCTCCTCCAAAATAACCTTTCAAAAGTCTTGTTCCTCTCAATGCTAGGGGCGTTCCAGGGGCACCAAGCTCATCTGGGAGGAAATTTTTCAAAGCCTCCTTTTGTTTTTGTTGAAAGTTTTGAACAGTGACATATAGATAGTCTTCGAGGACAGAAAAATAACTTTCTCTTCTTTTTCTTTTTACCTGAATGAAACTCTTTTGAAAGCTGTAAACGCTGAAAACAAAATGCTATTATACATTGTTAAGCGAGACAATTCTTAACCAAAAAAACAACACATGATTTATACAAAAGCGTTGTTATAAATTAATTGGAATGTGGACTCTTCCATCAATTCTTCTTTTGCCCTTACAGTACATGTAACGGATGTGTGTTAGAGAGTCAATGGCTAGTACGTTTTCCTACTTGAACCTGACTTACACTTTCCTAATTAGATAAAAAAATGTGGAAAAGAATGGAATAAATTGTTTTCACATGTCTGTCAATGGCAGAGTAACTGGACCAATTGTGAACCCGACTGGGCGTCTCTTGAGAACTGTCCTCACTAGAAAACCAGCAGCATTGGTCATTGGCACCAAATGTCTCATTTCCTCAGGGGAACTTGTCATAAATGACCCCACCATGAGCCAATTAGGTCAGACAGCAGCAGTTCAGGAGGTAATGATACACTTTTACATCAGAGTGGTCAAAACCCACACGGACAGTTACTTTTCATTGACAGTGATAAGTATGTTGGTTTTTTTTTCTTCTATAACAAACTAGGATAGCATATCCACAACATACCTGAATCTATACAATCGCAATTATTTAGGCTACATCATATGATCTGTCTAGATATTACATATAGGCATATAGCCTAGTTAATGTAGCTTACCAAATGCCTGCCTTGTTTAGGGTTTGGCCGCATCCGTCACATTGTTTCCACTGGTAGCGATTTTGCCACTGCAGCAAAAGAGTTATAAAAAGAAGTCTGATTGTATGGAAGTGTATGAGAAAATGACCCTATTCTACCTCAGTAAACATTGTCATGAGTTTATGGTCTCAATCTCTAGTTTCAAGTATTCTTCAATACAGCATGATGTTCATTTAGTAAATTATGGTCCATTTAGAGTAAAATAGACCATAAAGCAGAGTATGCTTTAGGGCGAGCTTACTGTGATTGACAGGTTGCTGTAACTACCAGAGCCGTATACGGCTTCTCTACGTCACTCATCAACATTCCAAATATGGTAACTTCTGTTCATCGGTTGCAGGAAAAACAACATAGCAACAGTGCCGGACTCAAGACCTCATAACAGCAGTCCACAGACCAATGGGTGAAGTCCCAATTACTACGTCCACTCCTTATATACAATCTATGTGTAGAACATGATAATAGTTCCTTACCAAATGTAACGAAAAAGCAAATAAGTAAAAAAGTCCCAATAAATTATATAAAATAGGAAAGGATGACTTATAAAATTGTGTGAGGATATTACTTCAAATACAATTGTATTTGAAATGCTTCACAAACAAGAAGACGGACTCTACGTTTGTGTGAATAATATTTTGCCAGTGGAATCAGATTGTTTTACCAGGTATCTTGTATATCAATATATTTGGTCATGATATCATTTTCAAACAGCTTAATCGTGCCATGTGATATGCTACTTTAACAAACTTGAGACAAACATATATCCAGGGAATCACATCATAGACACTACCCAGTAAACCACACTACCCCTGTAACAATTTGGCCACAATTTAGCACATAGACCATACAGGGTCCAGGACAATACACGCCATAAATAAGCTTGTTTTGTTGTAAATTGTGGCATTAACTTGTCAGGTGAACAGACTGGATTTTGTACTGCGTGTGTCGGGGTTAAACATGTTAGGGGGAAGTAACGAACCTGTTTCACACCAACAACAAACACATATGCATTGAGGATGTGAATCAGATGATTGATCACGAAATATCTGTTTTTGTGTTTTTTTTATTTATTTATTTTTACTTGCAGTGGCAACAAAGATATTTATTAAGCTCCATTGGACGTACCCTGTGGAGGCTACTGACTCAGCGTTAATGGAGTCTTTGTTTTCATACACATTGTATCAGTGATTCATCCAGCAGTTATGGTCGCTTTGCATGGTTGCCTGAAACTAAACATGGCCATTTTGTTCTTAAGCGTTTCTCATGAATCAGTTAATTAGCATAGAAAGAAACACATGAAGGCTGCAGTGTGTATGTCTGATTGGTTATGTGGTCAGTGTGTTGTAACAAGCGCTGTATGGGTGTGTTTGTGAGTGTGTGTGTGTGTGTGAAACAACATCAGGGCTGGAGACAATATCATCAAGAATGACGATTGCATGTGAGGTGATGCCCTTTCTTTCAACAGAGCCATCAAAATGTGCAACGCAGTAAGTGCAAACAGTAAGACATGCTCATTTTAAAAGCTGACAAAAACTGACCACATTGTCTCATAAGGTCAAATAGTTTCCTCTCAATGTGAATTTGGCATTCCTCACTATTGTATACATGATATGAGGTCATAAAGCCTCCCTGCTAACCAGCTCTCTGCTGGGGATTTAATACTATACAAACAGAGGAAATATGGAGCTATAAATGCCTGTGGGAACTGTTTATAAACCCTGCATGTCTCCTAAGATCATCACTGTCAGCGTTTAAATCCATAGTAAAACCATTTAAAAAGGTTAACCAGGACAATATGAAGAGTTACATAAAAGTTTATACAAAATATGAGTTTCAGTTTGTGACTTTGACTCAACATCCTCCTACACAATGGCAGTCTCAGTCAGAGAGCAATGTCCTGTGGTATATAGCTCTTGGCCAGAGGCATCAAATTTTTATTTGGAAGTTATTGAGCTGGATTTTCTTTTTTTTATTATTGAGTTGTTTTTGGTGCATTTTCTTTTCTCCATCTGATAGAGATTTTTGCCCTCCTAATGTGTCCCAGATACAGACAGCGCAAGTTATTGTCAAATCATCACCAATGTTTGTGAGCTCCTCTCACGCCCATTTAATGTTTGGAAATATGTAATATCATCCATATTATTGCAGAAAAAAAACACACACTGGTACTACACCTTTTTAGATAGGGAAGCTTCATATCGGTTTATTAAACGACCTCTGCAAACAATGCCTAATGAGGCAGCACTGTTCATCCGGCCTCGCCAATCCACGTATTTATACTTGGATCTATGTGATTGTCTTCCTCTTTCCTCTTCCTGTATATGCATTTTCATATTATGCACTTCAATGGGGAAAAAAGATTGATTAGGATGTGGTGAGGGCACAAGTCAATTCCATTTCCATTTCTTCAACAACGGTAATGCCTACAATTGTCTACGGTTGACTGTGGGTCCGGGCATATGGGCGATTTGTACTCTAAATTGTCTCCGTGGAACGTTCACTGGCTGCGCTTAATGGACCGTGATGAGTCACTTATCATCCTCAGCAGACACTTGATGCGATGTATTTTTAAAATGGGGATCCAGTGATCAAAAGAGTTTGAGTCTCAGGAGTAAGCACTGCAGCGCTGCTACACACTGTGCAGTTATGGCCCATCTGAGTTATAGTACGGTGGTGGACTGTAACTAAGTAGGCTACATTTACTCAAATATTGTATTACAATTTTGTACTTTACTTTAGTATTCCTATTTAATGCTACTTTATACTTCTAGTCCTCTTAGGCTTGTCTCATCCATCTACGGGACAACCTATCACAGGGGTGACATATATATATAGACAGACAACCATTCACACTCACATCCACACCTACGGGCAATTTCTGAGTCATCAATTAACCTAACTGCATGTCTTTGGACTGTGGGAGGAAGCCGGAGAACCCGGAGAGAACCCACGCTGACACGGGGAGAACATGCAAACTCCACACAGAAGGTTGTCTAGCCCGGGAATTGAACCCGGGCCCCTCTTGCTGTGAGGCGACAGTGCTAACCACTACACCACCATGCAGCTATCATGTAATCATGGACCAGGAATTATAAAGACTGCACATGCACACTTCAATGAGAAGCCAATGTTGATGTTGATCTCGTAACTTGCGTTTTGTAGTTGCGGCGCTTCCGTTATTTTAACCCAAACTACTGTATTTTCCAGAACCTAACTAACAATGTTTGTTGCCTACATAGTTAGGGGGCGAGTGTGGCTCAGTGGACAGCAGGGTCGTCCTCCAATCAGAGGATCAGAGCCGTTCGATCCCCGGCACCGGCAGTCCATGTTGATGTGTCCTTGGGCAAGACACTTTACCCCAAATTGCTCCCGCAGGCTGTTCTGCAGTGAATGAATGTGGATGAATGTTAGTTAGAGTCCTGATGGGCAGGCTAAACCAAAGTAGTTTTGTTGCCTAAACCTAACTAAGTAGTTTTGCTGCCTAAATGCCCAAACCTAAGTGAGTTGTTTCCTGTGAAAATGGAAGTTTATTTTGAAAAGACATTATGCATGTAGCGAGTGGAAATTGACACGTGTTGCTGGCTTTTTTAGGAAAAACGCTCAACAAGTGAGGAGTAGCTTTTCATTTTGCTCTGCTACTTATTTGACAACTCCAAGTTATCAAATCTACATCTATTTGCTGTCAATGTTTAATCCAAAATGTTCTTTGAGATATTTTATTGAATAGTGCTGATGGCACTGGAGCAGAAGTCATGATGATTTTATTCCTCTGGAGAACATGAATGTCTTAACCAAATTTCATCTAATTTCTTTGTTTCAGTCGGGACCAAAGTGGTGGACATACTGACTGATTGCCATCCTTAGAGCCACGCCTCTAGCATGTTTAAAAATATGGTCAATTGGAATCTAATCATATAAGTATTCATTCACTTTGTTAGTGAGGCATTCAAGGCACATTTAAATAAAAACTTTTGTATGCTTAATTTACTTTTTTATTTTTATTCTGTGGTTATGTTCGTTTCCATTTACCCTTAACATTGAAGCATCTCCTCTAGTCTGTTTTATATTAGTTCCATAAACTTAATAATTGGTAACCTTAATGATATAACGACAAACTTAACTTGCAGTCTGAATTCTAAAAATGAGCGCTCAAAGTCTCTTCTATCATACTTGTTAGGGTCCAAATCTAACAGACCTGCACCATTTCATCAATGAAACGTTATCTCTCTCAACAAAGCCGGAATAGGGTTCCTCTCTTCCTTGTAATGTATTGCTGCACCACTCATCTCCTCTCTTTACAAACTCGAAAAAAACTCTCCATGAAGTTGAAAGGATAAAGTTCTTAATCCAAAACTTTTTTTTTTTTTCTCTCCTTCCAACTCCATTCCCATTAGACCCACAGATATATGGCATGAAATTTCTCATTAAGGCTTTCTTCCTGAAGGGGTTTTCTAAAGCCCAGGCCTGCAGTGGTGTGAATAGTGAACAGGGCGAATGAAGGGTCAGGAGGGGCCAGCGATCGGCTGTCACATAAGCGATGTATTTATTGAGATTAAAATAAGCGAATGGCGGAGCAGGTGTACTGGCAGAGGGGGGGCCGTCCATTCAGTTCATGTTTCATCAAGCTGGCTATTAGCCCTGGAGCTGGATCATATAGGATCCGATTATAATTGCCTTTTTAAAATGAGGAGAGGCGCCGCAGAAACAATTGCACATCTCTCTTTGTCCAACAGATTATGATCTAATGGAATTTTACAGCTGTTGATGCCAGAAAATTGCATTGGAGCAAATGTTCTGAATCTGACACAGAACTTACTCAGATGCAGTTTATGTATCATGTGAAATCAAACAAAGTGTCTCAAGAATTTTCAAGCATTCATTTAACTTTTGAAAGATGAATATTGTTTTTAAAAGTTTCTAAAAGTTTACCAAAGTTGTAGACCGAGAATCTTCTTGCATACAGCTAATAAAAATACATCACACGTATAGTATGTGTTTTTGTATGTTTTGTGTGAGCTGTTCCAAACTCATTCCAGTAAATCTCCAAACTACATGTCTTCTGGACTCTCTTGTGTCTAATTATTACTGAATTCTCAGTTAAAGTGAGCACATGGCCACATGGTTTTTCTCATTGTAAAGCTTTGGACATGAAACTGTACGTGAATGCAACCCTTTTCATTAAATCAACTTATGTGAAAAACGCATAGCCTGTAGTCAAAAGACAGTAATAATGGAAACGCGTTTTCAGCTCATAAATATCTTTATGTACACATGGACAGGAGTTTTAGCCTTTCTGGAAATGTAAATTGTACATCTTCGGCCATTGAAGGCAAATTTTGAATGCTGTATATTCATAATGTTCCATGGTAATAATGAATTCATCATACCATTTCAGGTATTAATACATGGCAATGTTCTACTGTATATGAATCCTGGGTTACTTGATGATTTTTGCTCAGTATGCTGCTTTTAAAAGGGTTAAAGTGGATGGTGATTTTTTTCATTATTAATTTAAAAGTTTTTTTTCAATTTCCAATCAGCGTTATCAGACAGGGTTTGGGAGGTGATGGCCACAAGTGCACACACCTTGTGTTGCGCATTGGCTTGGTGGAAAAGATGCACATCCTCTTGGGGATGCTCTCCCTGTCAGCTTGCAAGCAAGTTGGCTCGTTGTATGGAAAAAAACTACTAGCAAAACATTCCGTCCTCATAGGTCATGGACATATTATAAGAACTGGGTAGCGGACTCATACGACGCCCATTGCTTGCAGACCACATACAAAAAAGCTTTTGTGTTCACTTGTGCTTTGTTGGGACCACTGCAAATGTTCATGCTTTTCGGCCCATAGACTTTGGATTGGGAGGGCGTCACCCACTTTAAAAATCCCTTTCCTGGACTCTGCTAAAGTTATTGAAATGCAACCTCCCTTTTATATAATGGTGGTCTCTGGGGAAAATTATTTCCAAGTATTTGCACAGATATGTCAATGCCTCCCCCCGAACGGCTTTGTGAATAAAGTATTTCTGATAAATTTTATGTTTTTAACTGTCCCTTTCCAAAACAAACAAATAAAGAACGAAAAATTACTTTGACCTGATTCTTTGATCTGCAAAAATAAGTTGACTTTTGTTTTGTTAGTTGACTTGAAGATGCACCTTCTTTTTCCCAAAGTTTAAATAAAATAAAATCCAGGAATAAAATATTGCTGAAAGAAAAAAATATTACCCTGTTGTTATATCTAAATCCAAAAGGCTTAAACCTGACTCATGAGACCTAGCAAATCAATTATTTAACCTGATGAATTCTGGAGGGTCAGCGGATGAATATGTGTATATATTACGGATAAATATATTATAGATATTCCAACAATCAACTAAGAACTAACTTGATTTGGAAAGGTGCGATTTTAATCAGACGGCCACAATTTACAACAGACATTTAATTCTCTTGCAACATTTTTTGTCCTTGATGTGTCTGAAAGAGAAGGAAAAAAAGTGATTGAAAGTGCTTTATGACTTTCTTTTTTTCTTTTACAGTTTGTGCTCCCATTATCCATTTGACACTCTTCAGTCCCATACAAAGAGAACAAAAATCAATACACTTGAGGAGTGGTTGGAGGGCCTTTATCTTTTTGTGGTGGATGATTTGGCTGCATGAATTATTCATCAGCAGAAAGCTATGGCCTTCTGCTGGTGAGCACAGAGGATATAGGAATAACAGCTTTTCCTTATCACTCTTAATCTTAGAAGCTGCAGTAATGCAATTCTTAACATTTAGCACTTAATGGCGTGTCAGAGAGGGAACATGATCTAAGACCATTAGGGCTGTTTTGTGCTGAGGTTCAAAACAGGCTTTTCGCCTCTTATCTCTGCCACTGAGCTGACTAAGGGAGCAGGGAGGCATGAAAGGTGTGAGGAAAGTCGAGCTTTGGGATACAGTCGGCCTATCAAATGGAGTAAATTCCCTTTGGCTCTTTCCCTTTAGCCTGATTGTTATCTGTAGTTTGCATACCACTTTTCACTATCTGGTAAATACCATTGACCTTTTCAACTTCTCTATAATGCCTGTGAAAAGTTAACTTAACGATGCAACTGTGAAGACCTGGTGTATTGGTTTATTTACTGTTTTTTTATTGCTCATTTGCTTATTTATAATACTTATTTTGATCTCGTGTTTTTATTTTATTTACTATGTCTTTTGTTTTGCACTATCCTCTTTGCTGCTGTAATCCTGTAAATTTCCCCGCTGCGGGACTAATAAAGGATTCTCTTATTTTATCTAAATGATAAGGGGACTTGTTTAACTATTTACACAGATAATGTTTATGTTTCTTTACTGGGTTCATACCTCCATAAATGTCATCAACAAAAACTATGATGGTGTAATATTGGTTGACCAGCATTTTTCTAAGATGAAAACATGCCTAAAACTAAATAAAAAGTAGCCTTTGTAAAACAGGCCCATGACTCAATGTGTTAAAAAGTTTGACAACAAATTAAAAAATAACATTGTGACACATCAATGGACAAATTACCTAACTACCATTTAAAAGTCCTTTTTTTACAACCTGCATGCTTGTATGGAAAGATACGTTATCTTCTTGACATTTTGTAGGTACCAATGAGCAGCAACTTGTTACAGATACATTATGTCTAGCATTAGCTAGTAGCGCTAGTTAACGTTGACAGGAAACTTGACAATAAAGCAACAGCAAAACAGCTTTGACATACCATGAAGACAGGCAAGCTAGCACGCTACAGTTTATGAAAATAGTAAGCGAAGATCAGTCTTTTGTGTTTACAGACTGCATATCACTAGGAATATGTTCAGAATTAATAAAGGCTGTCAATCAACGTAATTGTCCCTCTAGATGTTTGCCAAAGGAATATCACGGCGACGATATTAGTTGACGTTTCAGCTACGTTTGACACCGGTGCTCCGCTCAAACCACTCCGGTCACTCCACGCAAATGTTTGCCTTCTGGAAAAATTCAACAGCTACAAGAGAATTTTCCTGTGGAAAGGGGGAGGCTACTTTTGTTAACTCCTCAATCATAGTTTCTTTGAAAAAAATTACTTCTTTGGCTTAAAAAAAAATCACTCTTTAATATTCTGAAACTTCTGAATTTTTACTTTACAAATCTAACAGTAAAATTAAATCCGGCCTAACACTACAGACCACTTTAAACATGTAAACTACATGAACAATAGGGGTGCAATGAATAACAAATCTCACGTTTAGGAATGTATCATGGTTTTTAGTCATGGATTCTATCTGCAGAAAAACTTACATTTTTGCATTTCCGATCGTTGATGAGCCATATCAGCAGATACACATTGTTTTATTGTTGATTCATAATATCAGGCTCCAGACAATTCTTTTTATAAACATTCCAAAACGCCCGTTCCACCCTACCGGCTGTCCCTTTCACAAAGACGTCTACTACCTCGTCTCCGCTGCCGGCTCAGCAGCTGAACAACTCTGGACACCATTTCGACTTTGTACCTTTAAGAAAAACGAAACAGTCCCGCCATGTACAGGCTGTGTGAAAGGGGCTATGGGAAAGGGGAGCCAAATCTGAATGGCTTTGTTAAATCACATGTTGTCTGATCTAGGCAGCCCACTAAAAAGTATTTGCTCAAGCACTGAAAATGTGAGATTTTCATGATATGTCCACTTTAATATAACTTGGCAAGCCAGTTACTTGCTTTCAATGCTCACTTCTCAAACATACAAAAGTCTCTATCTGCTTGAATGTCAGGACGCGAGCGAGAGATGTTTCATTGTCACCCTGAACACCACATATGACAAAGAACTATTGTTGCTGCAGACAACACAATGCTGTATAACCCACTCACTATATGCTGCCGTTGGATCCCTGCTCTAATTAGCTTTGCTTAATTGAATTGTTGGTGATTTGTCAGAGGCTGACGTCGGTGGTGGTGTGCCAGAGAATTTTTAAGGTTGCCATTCCCACAGAAAATGACAGAAGGGAACTGCCGAGAGAGTAATGATGAAGAGTGCACATGAAGGAGAGAGTCAAAAAGGTGCATTGTATTGTTACAAAATAAGTTGTGGGTGCTGTAGTGCCTGTGGCTGCTTCATACTAAAATGATCTATGTTTTTTTTTGTTGTTGAGCTGAATGCATCCCAAATCTTGCAACACAACAACATTGTCTTTTAAGACTTTTATCTACCACTAAATGCTGTTGCCAAATGTGCTTTGGAGAAAATGTAATCGCACAATGGATTATTTTCCCTGGGAGCCTTTTTCTTCCATTATCACATAAAGTGCAGCATCCTTGTACATAACAAAAGAGGACCAGGCTCCAGGTTAGGATACAGTCATGAAAAAAAGGTTGAAGGAAAGATGGGTTTTGGTTAAACATTCTAGAAAATTAAGCACATCCTGTGTTGTCACCATTGATTTTGATTTTGTTGGTTCTGTTCGCATTTGCATACAAATGTACTGCAAACTACATACTAAATCAGTATATACTGCATACTGCGTACTAAATGAACCATTAGAGATGCCATTACCAGCATACGCTTCACAATGAAGTACACTCAAACAATACGTCCTCTCTGCATCACGTCTGTATTGCTGTTACCAGTTTAGTATTGTATATTTTTTTATTTAACTGTTTATCCCAAACGTTAATCACAATAACCTCTTATTTCCTAATAACGCGTTGTATCATGAGAAGCTTACTGTTTCTCGTTCACCGGCCATCATGGGTAGAAATTTTATCCGACCACCTGCCTCGCGGTCTGAAGAAACGCCATGCAATTTAGGGTCATTGATTAGGTCTAGTGAGTGTGAGTTTTACAGCTGCATCTGCTTTCCATTATTTTGTTATTCTGCTGTACTTAATGATCTCTGTCAGATGAGCATAACAATGTTCATAACAACTTATACATTGGCAATTAATTCAATTCACAACGTGACATAATGTGACAGGAATGTTCTGATGTCAAATAGTTCTATTCAACACATGCTATATATATATATATATATAGTTTATATATATATAGTTTATATATTATAGGATTTATACATTTTATTGTGTGACCGCTACAAATGCTTGTATGAAAGCTATACAAATAAGGAGTGACATATAATTGAGTGATATTCATTATATAAAAACTGGAAAAATACAGCAAATTAGTGCTGAATGCAGGAGAATGTTCTTATTGATATATGATTCGGAGGACAGTAGCTGTTTGCACCTTTCATCATGTCACCATTATAGCAGTTGAAATGGATGTAGCCTTCATTCAATGTAAAAACATATCAAGGTGAAATGTCACTAGGGGATGTGGTTAGAACAGCGCCTTGAGAGTTTTCTACACAAACAGTGAAGGGCAGAAAGATTGATAGTGCATTTTATCATCTTAAATAACTACAACTTATAAATAAAAAAGGAATGATTAGATTTGTCGCAACGTGATATGAGATTATTCCAGCTGTGTCTTTTATTTGTCACTGGTGCCACAAAGACTTCCGCAAAGAATAGTGTTGTTTCCTCGCTTATAGTTCCTCTGGCTAACCTCCTCGCTCCTCGACCCTGATCATTGTACTCGATCCTCGAGATGCATTTTAGGTACTGGGATATCTTCCACGATGCACTTTGTCAGAGAACATTCTGCAGATATATTCAGGGTAGCATTTTGTTTAAGATGATACTTATAGGAGACAGGGTTTGAACATGATAGAATGCTTTACACCTAAATCTAAATTATGCTTATCGGCCATTACTGGATAACCCTACTTTGAAGCCGATGTTGCTCTGATAGTGCCGTGCACTTCGCAGATGATGCCTGCCAATTAAGAGTAAAAGTGCTGAAACGACAACCAGTGTATCTTAAAAAAAAAGCTTAATGAGAAAGTGAATGTCAAGGAGCCAATACGGGTGGTAAGAAGGAAGGAAGGAAGGAAGGAAACTGGAATAATCCCTCCTGAAGAGGGAAGGGTGGCGTGACATCACCTATCAGCTACACCCCAGGAAGTTTCACACCAATTCACACCCTTATTCATGACTCTCACATGATAGCCATGTGACCTCAGCCTCCTGTGAAATAAATGTGTGAGCAACCCAAATGCCTGGTACCTCCCCACTTGTCAGCTGAGCTAATGAAGCCTCTTAGAGCAGTTGTGACACATGTTAAGGACTAAAACATTGAATCCTGTTCATAGCATTAATACGGAGCATTAATGTATCATCAAACAACTATTTGCTATGTAAAGATATAGTGGAGTAATGTCAACCTGAGCAGAGAATGAAGTCGCTCTCCCTATGTGTTCTCCTTGCTTTGTTGACAGAGCTGGGCCTGCTGCGCCTCCTTGTAGTGCATGTTAGTGCATGTGAACATGCCCCACTGGTTAGCTCGTAGCCGCCGATATGTGCTATACTCTCATAAAGCGTTTACAGCTGATAGCGCTGCCCTGACCAATGGCCTCACAGCGTAAGCTTAGCACCTACCCTCCGGTTCCTGCCCCTAGAAAACACCGTTAACTCTGTCAGCACTGTTGCCGTTGTTTCCGCTGTTAGCTGCGAGCCACCAGCTCTGCCATTGCAATGTTGAGAGCTGTGTGGAGGCAATAGATCTAGCTCTGAAATTTCTAATCGAACACTTTGAAAGATTTCTCTGCAACAATTACATGTGTTGAGATTCCTCATTTCAACCACAACTTTATTGGGGGGAAAAAAACACCCTGCAAACCACATTGCAAATGAGGAAACAGTGCATTTTGCGCATTATTTAAAAAGTAAAGTGTGGGGCTTTAGATTTTTTGACCAATCTGACTATATGCTGGAGTTACATGGTGGCCTGCAAGCATGTCCCTGGGGGCTTCATAAAATGTTTATGCAATGGATCTGTTGAATATAAATAGCCCACTATGAGTCATGTTTGGGGAGATCATATAAATAGGGTGATTGTCATCATAAATGAAAGTAAATCTCAAATCACACACACACACACACACACACACACACACACACACACACACACACACACACACACACACACACACACACACACACACACACACACACACACACACAGTATGGGGGACCACAAGTGTGTGACTTGATGGTATGTCTAACTAGGTCCCACATTATCACATGTCCTCGCTGTGAGCAGAGTCCCCTCCGCGTCTCCTTGTTAGCATGTCCTCTAGCGGCTCAGCGGGCGCAGCTGACACCAAGGGGACTGCTCAAAAGACTGCACCTGGAAAGGTGTGATGAGATGAGACGCGCTACAGTGAGCGGGGGAAATGAAGATCAGTGCGTCACTCGTGGGTGATGAGGTGGCGCGCCTTAAAACACTGCACTTCTCCCCGTGCCTCCTTACACTCTACCTCTGCTTGTGATCTTTTTTTTATTTTCAATCTGGGGACCAAAAAATATATATCTATTCACTGGAGCGACACAGGTGTATCCAGGGTGTACGCCACTGTCTTCTTCTCTGGCTTGACGTTTCGGAGGCTTTAATCTTGAGATCATGTTCCTGTTTTGCCTGAAAATAGCTCAGGAGGGGATTATACAACACATCCTTTGCTGGTGTACTTTCTCTCATAACTTCCAATTTTTTTCTCTGCACGTGACTGAGGTAATTAACTTGCTGAACTTTGACCCAAGCAGCCTCTGTTTGAGTGCCTGTCTAATTGTTGTCTCTAATAACCCTGCTCTCTCCGCCACTGTTCATTAACAGTTAATGAACAACGAGAGCACAAGCGCTTAACAAGTCGTCATATCCACTTAAATGTGTTTAGACTGGAGGGGAGCTTGTTTTTTAAAGACAATATTTCTTTTGGAGAAATACTTGATGACAAGAGCAGTCAGACATTGTTCCACCTGTGCGTTCTCCTGATGTGAGATTAAGTGCTTATTTTGTGTGGGCGGGAAAGGATTGTAGAGAAGACACTGAGTCTGACAGGAGAGAGATATCAGTTGTTGTTTTTTTTTTTCTCTCGCACACCGTGAACATTACAGCAACTTTTTTATCCTTGTTTTCCAGCATTCAGGCATCAAGGCTTGAAGGTGGCATGTCTTCATCCGCTTCATATTTTCCTATTATGACGAAATAGCTCCCTGTCTGGATCTTAAAGAGATGACCTGACATTCTGAATTTCAGTTATTTTCTTCCCTTAAAAGTCACATGTCATATGGGAAACAATGCTTAAGCGTATTTCCCCAAAATCTCAAACTACTTAAACTACTCTTTAAACTTGCAATAACTATTCAATGTTCTCCCTCTTTTAGCTCTGTTTTGGGTCTTTACCAACTCCTGATGGGAATATCTGGCTCTCTAGCTGCTAAATGCTCCTTGAGGAGGTAATGAACCAAACTGTAAAGTTGTTGGGAGTTTAAGCACCCAAATACAAACCTAATAAATACCAATAAATGTCTTACATAAATACATACATTCAAACAGTACAACCAAACTCCCCTCTCACCACTCCCCGCTTGTTGCTAGTCTCCTTAACTTATAATAGGTGTGCCAGCCCTCGGAGAATTCTTGATTGGAACACCCTGGGAGAAGGATAACATGAAAACAGGTGGAGGTAAGTTAGGGCATTACACAGACATACTTCAGTTTACCATTACATTTAGCTTGGAATGAGTTTTACATTAATCAATTCACATTAATTGGTCGTTCATCGGCGAAAAAACGAAGACAACCTCAGACTCCATCAAACTGTAATACAGAAAGAATCAATTAATAAAGACATCTGATAAATCACCACATGTAGGTTTATTAACCTGTGTACTTTTATATGCAAATATGTGCATCAATAAGACATTTTATTCTAGGAATACTATTTAATATTAACTAGAAATACAGTAACGCCGACTCTTTGTTACACCAATACATCTTTATTTTGTGTCTCTAGTTTTATAGAGTGTTATTTTCCCTTAAGTTTACGGAACGCCCTAGCGCTTGTTCTTAATGTGTGGCAAATTTCAACCCCAAGAAAGTCTAAAAGTGGTAAATAAAGATGAAATGTTCTGGCTGCTTCCACAGCCTGATGTTACTGTGGTCGGATGGTGACATGATATTGAATGATCTAATGTTTTTTCTGGTATGGGAGTGGAGCTTTCAACTTTACGATGGTGGGGTCATGTTGGCTGCACGGATACTTGTGTTGAGTGACGATGTGTATGACCGAAATGTTTACAATTATCATGACTGCAAAATCGGTTTGCCGAGAAAAGGCTTTGCGTTACTACCAACAAACTCCACAGAGCCCACAGGCTGCAGGGGGCATGTGAAGTAGCCACCAGATTTGGTTTGGCTTTAGTTTACGGTACAGATTTCTTCTAATGAGCTACAACCGACCCTGTAAGAAAGTGAAGCTATGTTAAATAAAGGCCAAACAGATGTTTTTCTCTGACAAAAGGCTATGGCACATATAATATGGCATTAAATTCATCTAATTACATCCGGTGTTCTATAATTAACTCTTGATAGACCCATATTGGTGCCATTATATGTGTGTTCTAATTACGGCATCATTTTGCAGTGAGGGTAGAATAGATCTGATATGGCATTGTATTTGTTTTCTAATTATACTATGATCTTTTAAATTGGCGTCTAATTATGTGTGAGGACATCCTATTTGGTTTCTAATTAAAGTATAATTTGCTGGATAATATTGTCTAAGTATAGTATATTTTGGTTCCAATACGGCATTACATGCAGTTTCTAATTACAAAGCTCAATTTAGGTGTATGGAATCCAATTAGTGTATAACTGTGTTCGTTTACTGTATAATAACAATCGTATCTCTAGTTTTTGCTCAATTTGATACTAAGTACGTTTTATACATCTTATTAGTGTACCGTGAAATTAAGCAGAACAGTGACTCTTATCTGTAACAGTTTAGATTATTTCAAATTTAAGGACCTGGCATGTGGAATTTTTGTAGTGTTTGCATACATAGTTTGAAAAGGTCTTGTGTTAAAGTGAATTTTAATGACAAGAAAACCCACTTACATTTAAAGGGGACATGTCATGTTTATTTCCAGGTAGATGCTTGCATTTTGGGTCTCTACTAGAACATGTTTACATGCTAAAGTGTTTTTCTCATACTGTCCGTCTGAATATACCTCTAGTCACTCTGTCTAAAAACAGTTTTATTGCCTGTCTCTTTAAAAAATAAAGTGCACCTTTGCAAAGGTAGCTCTCAATCCATGGGTAGAGATACTCAGATGGGGGGAGCGTCTTATTCTTATGAGCCCGCATGTGACATACTGAAGGAAGGGGAGCCAAATCTGATTGGATTATTGAATCACATGTTTTCTAATCTCAGCAGCCATCCAACAAATTCACATGTAGTATTGCAGTTTGTTGGGAGGTAGGAACTCCAGATACCAGCATGTATGTGCACTGAAAGCGTTTTCCACCTTTCTATGTAGTGGAAATCCATTATTAAGCACGCAGAACGGCTAGGCGAATAATATACCATACATAGACTATAATATGAGAAGCCGTTTAGGACTTAAATAATGCATTGTCCCCTTAACATTTTGATTTTTAATTACTACTGGTATCCCACTTGTGCTAATAACAGCACATTTGTATTTAACCAGTTGTTTCCAGTAAACACTTTCACATGCAGGCACCAGGCTAATTTGCTGTATGGACTGTGGTGTCTGTAAGTATTTTCCACTGAGCGCCTTCTCCTGTGTTTAAGTATCTGACAAGAAAAAGCTACTACAGAGAAAAAATGCACACCATTGGTCACAAGAGGGCATGTCACCCTATAAAACAAGCAAGCTGCTAATGACTTTTTCAGGAACTAATTTTCTGCTTTGTGGCGCAGCCCATAAAACAAGGTTATTCTCCCCCATCAAGGGATGAATAGAGATTTAACTGTCTTTTCTGTTTATTGTCTCGCAGCAACATTTACACGTCGCCTGTGCCACAAATTGAAGAGGGTCTCTGTTGACTTTGTCATTTGCAACCCATGTTTTCTCTACTTTTTCTTTATATTTTAAAAATCCATTAAGAGCAAGGGTAAAAGCACTGATCCATTCTGCCTGTTGACAACTATCTCATGTATACTTTAGATGTTTAACAAGAATCTGTCCATTTCGCCTCCCCGCTCTCGCACAATGTGCATGTTGTTTTTAATAAGTCAGAACGCAGGGTTGCGTCAGCGGAAATCAATGTGACAGTAATGCTGAAAATTTGCTTTAAGATGCTGAGCTCTCACTAATACACAAAGCCACCCCTTGCGATGTAGTTCTCCCACCTGCTAGCACTCTGATCCAAACCCCTGGGGTGGTGGGGTGGGAGACATGATGACTCCGGGGTACTAGATGACAGGAATGATTTTAATACGTTGGGAAGGACGAGTGTTTTGTTAATCACTTACACCAGGGGTTGCAAAAATCGTGTGTGTGTGTGTGTGTGTGTGTGTGTGTGTGTGTGTGTGTGTGTGTGTGTGTGTGTGTGTGTGTGTGTGTGTGTGTGTGTGTGTGTGTGTGTGTGTGTGTGTGATCGCTCTATTAACGTTTCCTGACAAGGTGACAAATAAAAAAAAAAAACAAAGAGGCTCCAGCGATCTTTGAAGTTTCTTCCAAACCCCATTTAGAAAAAGCTGGGCCATAATGGCGTTCACAGCTTTCAGTCAAACTATAACCTTACTGACGAATGACTGCAGCACTATGACTTAATTATGACTGCACAGGAAATACTGTCCATCCCTAGTAATGACCCCGTCGATAAAAAGGCCTGATAAACGCAGACTTCCTGAGGGTGGACGGATAAATATGGCCTGAGTAATGAGAGCCGGTGGCTGCCCAGGATGACAGCTCTGGTCTATATCATATGCTGCTCTGTGGTTCTGAGGCGGCAGTGTGTGTGTGTGTGTGTGTGTGTGTGTGTGTGTGTGGTGTTGGGGGTGTTGGGGGGCTTTCACAAGAAGGCCAGTGTGTTCTCCGAGAGAGAGAGAGAGAGAGAGAGAGAGAGAGAGAGAGAGAGAGAGAGAGAGAGAGAGAGAAGAAAGAAAACATAACCACAGATATCAGAGCAACGGTAATGAGAAATTCTTTTTTTTCCCCCGGTCATCTAGGTTCCATGCCCGTGACTCCCTGGTGCACTCTTCAAGTGAAAATGCAGCTGCGTCAAGCTCACACGTGCACATTGAATGCCGTTCCCAACAAAAACATCCAGAGTCAGATTTGAACCTGTGATACTGTCGGCACATGGTCAGAGGGGCGTCTGAAGCTCACTGACCAACCGCAGCATCAGTGTGTTCCATTAATTTATCATAGACTCCAGTGTGCTGCGAGATTTCCCCGGTTAATACCGCCCGCTTTAGATCATCCCTCTCCTTTTCCACTATTTCGCAGGTCAACTAGGAATATCCTCCATACATTCTGACTAATTACCACTGGTCTTGCATATAAATTGATTTTTTTTTTCTTTTAAAAGGATCTCTTTAAATCCCCTCTCACTATAATTAAGGCTTATATCGGGTTAATGGAAAAACGGTGGATCAAAGGTTGAATTAATTGCAGACTTGAGCATGTAATTCAGGTACTGAGAGTGAAGACATGACTTTCATGGAAAGAAACCTTGACGTGGACTGGGGGATTGATACTAAATTGTTTTAAATCATAAATCCTCTGGATTTCTTTTAAATGTGGCAACTTTCCTCAGTCTAATTGTCACCTGTAGCAAGTAAAAGAAACCTGAACCAGTTATTTAACATTCACACTTTTCACTTAATGAATCAGTCATTTTCACACAGGATGCACGTTCTGCAACTCCTGCAGTACACAACTAAAACAAATATTAGATGATGTTTAACTGTGTTTTCAGCTTTTTAACTAAATGAAAACGTCCAGTAAAAGCTGTTTTAGTTTCATGTTTTAGTTGGTAAGTCCCAGAATGTCTTGTTTTACTTCCTGTCTTTGTTGTTTGGCTGCCTTTGCGATTGTATGCCCCGCCCTAATGAGTTCACCTGTCGCTCGTCAGCCCTGCTGTCAACTGTCCCTCGACATCTTCCTCCTCCTCCGTCAATTTGTTTGAGTCACCAGTCAGTCTGCTGCTTTATCTAAATAATGGTCCTGCTCCCGCACTCCAAACCCTGGCCTTTTAACCTGTTTTCGGCTCATGTATGACTTGATTATTTCATACGTTCATTCCTAGATATATGAGTCATACTATCTATATACAGGCTGATCTCATCCAGCATTCGTAACAATACCTACAAAAAGTAATGTGCCGTAATTCTACAAAATAATTTTGTATTATATCCACGTAATCTTTAACAAAGTATAAAAAACGCTAAATCACACGCTGGGCAGGCGGGAGGGGAGGTGGATGGGTCAAACTAACAGAAATCTTTCAGCCAGGAAACCAACGTTCTTTCCCCATGTGAAATGAGAAATCAGTGATTATTTTGTTTGTCACTTAACTTGCATACTTCAGCAACGGCACTTCCTGGGTTATCTAAACCCAAACAACGGTCTTTTCCTAAACCTAACTAAACTGGTTTTGTTGCTTAAAACTAACTAGGTAACTTTTTTTCAGTGAAGATGGAAGTTTTTTTTTAAAAGACTGTATGCACGTAATAAGTGGAAAATGTGACGTGGTGTACAACGCAAGGAAAATGAGGAGTAACTTTTCATAAAATATCATACAAACCAGGATAAGTTGCTATAAGTCAACGCTAGTGAAACTGCAGGCTGTTTTCTTACTCTGTTTGTAGCTGTACCTACGAAAAGTTATGTACTATATAATTTGTATAAAACCCATGGAATCGATTGTATGTGATGTGATCCAGGAAGTAATACGAGCAACATACAGGGAGGACATTAGGGTGAATGGATGGGTCAGAAAACACGGGACTTTCACCCAGGCAACCGCCGTTAGTGACCGGAACTTTCCTCCAAAACCATGCCCAATTAACCTGTAATAGAACTTGACGAGAAGGTAGAAACAACTCTCATGCATGTCCATTAACACTAGTGCTACAGACACGTGAATGGCTTAAAGGAAACAGCTAGCATAGCACTAACCAAATGTAACAAATTGTTTCTACCAGCACCTCTAATGCTTACGAATCTATATGTTTGTATATGTATGCATTAGATCTTGACTAGGCACAGTAACTTTATCAATTTCCAGTTTTTATGCTAAGCAAGGCTAGTCGCTTTGCTTATGAAAAGAACAGAGAGGGTCATCAATTTTCTCATTTATCTCTCTGAAAAAAGGAGAATAAGCAATCAAATATTTTGTCTTTGACAAATAAATTCTCTTTTGAGGGCTCAACCAATATGTTTTATGATATATATTTTTAAGATTTTCTTGGGATATTCTGAAAGTTCTTCATAATAGTCACCTGTAAATAAATCCCTCTACAACTTCATTTTTTACAACTTCAGTTTACAACCCCCAGCCTCAGATATAAACACATTACTTGGCCGGTCTTTGAAAGCCTAAAAACTGGTATGGCGCTATGTGGTGCCTCAAACCCAGGGAGTCATAAATATATTTACTACATGCCTATTTAATGAGGGAGGGGATATCAATATAAATACTTTCCTTGGGGAATAAATTATGGCACACTGAGCCAACGTCTCTGCAGAGTTACACCTCTGAAATAATCACGGAACTGCCGAATGGGGTTTGGGTGGTTTTTATTGCTTTTTGCTGTGTGTGTGTGTGTGTGTGTGTGTGTGTGTGTGTGTGTGTGTGTGTGTGTGTGTGTGTGTGTGTGTGTGTGTGTGTGTGTGTGTGTGTGTGTGTGTGTGTGTGTTCTGTGCAATGCAACTACTTGGAACCGATTTCGGACTTTGAACCAGCTGAAAGTTGGACAGTGCATCTAATTGGGGCCATAATAAGCGTCTGCATTTTTTTTAAAACCGCAACTGAATTTAGCTTCAGTGTAACAGTTTTGTTTCTCCACTGAGGTTCCAATTAAGGTCTGGAAAGCCTCCAGGGAATAAAAATGCAAATTGATGAAGTCTTAACGAAACCGCTATAAACAAAGTGCATAAATAAGAGAAAAAGGGTTTGGTGCACATTCGAAGTGTTCGGGTTGCATTTTCAAACACCTGTGGAAGCAAAAATCTGATATCTCAATAGTGTAAAAAAACTGTTCAGGCAGGAATGATGATTCAGAGTGTGACCTGTCAGAGCTGCTGGGTATCATCCCTGAAAGCTTTTGACTCGTTTTAAGACTAACCTCAACGTCTGAGACTATCCTTTGTCGTGTGATTACGTAAATGTTCATGGTTCAGCTGTTCGATCACCGTCCATGTACAGTGCGGGCTGGAACCAGCTAAAACCGGCGGCCTCACAGGTGTTCGTAGAACGTTTATCGATTTGAAGGTGGAGATGCAGAAAGGTTATGGACCCCTTTGACCTCCTGCATCCCCTGTCAATAGTAGTGGCAAATATTGATCCTTTCAAGCAATCCAACTTGATTGAAAGGAGCCCCTCTTTTTTCCTATTGAATGGTCAGAGAAAGAGATGAATGATGGGGGAGAGAAATGGTTGATTAGACAGTGTTGTTTGTAGGGAAAACTACGCTTACTGCATTTTCTTCACTCACCGTAATGGGAACATTGGGTGGTG